>NC_042975.1:39350917-39439866 GCF_901001165.1 Salmo trutta | reverse complement strand
GTTCTCAATAAAACAGAAACAAAGGTGCCTTTAAAGCTTTCCTTAGACTAGCAAAGAGAAGATATCCTATAAATCCCTAAGCTTTACCTCAGCATCACCCTATAAACACTAACACTGTGTTCATATTACAGATATATTACGTAAGCAAAGTGTTGTTGCACAGGCTAATATTAGTTTAGTTCAGTCAGCTCTTCAGAGCTTAGTGACTGATTGGGTTGGAAAAACAGAATAACAAACTAGTCTTGGACGGGATGTTTTGACATGATTCATGCGTGTGTGGCATGTATATGACCGGAGAAAATAAGGAAAATTAAAAGGAGACGGCCTGTTTATTAATGCAGGGCTGGAGAAAGGCGTCCGTCCTAAGTGGTCCCGGGTAACACGCCGAAGATTAATTGCCGCGCGAAGGCAATGAATTAAAGTTGATCTATAGCTCATCACAATATACGTTGCTGGGCTGCTCCCTCCTGCAATGAAATACTTGAGTTTTAATGTGGATTCGTCCGTCAGAGGAGGTGGCTGACAAATGAAGCATTGGAAACTGAAATCCAACCAGGCAATTAAGAAGGAGAGGCCCTCAGGGTGACCACATCCTCCCAGGATGCATTTCTGCATGCCCATAGTCAGACTAGGTGCCCACAGGGCTGTGGGCAGGCAGGCAGGCAGGCAGGCAGGCAGGCAGGCAGGCAGACAGACAGACAGACAGGAAAGATAGACAGACAGGAGAGACAGACAGACAGGAGAGATAGACAGACAGACAGGAGAGATAGACAGACAGACAGGAGAGACAGACAGACAGGAGAGACAGACAGACAGGAGAGACAGACAGACAGGAGAGACGGACAGACAGTAGAGATGGACAGACAGGAGAGACGGACAGACAGGAGAGACGGACAGACAGGAGAGACGGACAGACAGGAGAGACAGACAGACAGGAGAGACAGACAGACAGACAGGAGAGATAGACAAACAGGAGAGACAGACAGACAGGAGAGACAGACAGACAGGAGAGATAGACAGACAGACAGGAGAGACGGACAGACAGGAGAGACAGACAGACAGGAGAGACGGACAGACAGGAGAGACAGACAGACAGGAGAGACAGACAGACAGACAGACAGACAGACAGACAGACAGACAGACAGACAGACAGACAGACAGACAGACAGACAGACAGACAGACAGGAGAGATAGACAAACAGGAGAGACAGACAGACAGGAGAGATAGACAGACAGAAGAGATAGACAGACAGACAGGAGAGACAGACAGACAGGAGAGACAGACAGACAGGAGAGACGGACAGACAGGAGAGACGGATAGACAGTAGAGACGGACAGACAGGAGAGATGGACAGACAGGAGAGACGGACAGACAGGAGAGACGGACAGACAGGAGAGATGGACAGACAGGAGAGACGGACAGACAGGAGAGACGGACAGACAGGAGAGTCGGACAGACAGGAGAGACAGACAGACAGGAGAGACAGACAGACAGACAGGAGAGATAGACAAACAGGAGAGACAGACAGACAGGAGAGACAGACAGACAGGAGAGATAGACAGACAGACAGGAGAGACGGACAGACAGGAGAGACAGACAGACAGGAGAGACGGACAGACAGGAGAGACAGACAGACAGGAGAGACAGACAGACAGGAGAGACAGACAGACAGACAGACAGACAGACAGACAGGAGAGATAGACAAACAGGAGAGACAGACAGACAGGAGAGATAGACAGACAGAAGAGATAGACAGACAGACAGGAGAGACGGACAGACAGGAGAGACAGACAGACAGGAGAGACGGACAGACAGGAGAGACAGACAGACAGGAGAGACAGACAGACAGACAGACAGGGGAGACAGACAGACAGGAGAGATAGACAGACAGGAGAGACAGACAGACAGACAGGAGAGACAGGAGAGACAGACAGACAGACAGACAGACAGACAGACAGACAGACAGACAGACAGACAGACAGGAGAGACAGACAGACAGACAGACAGACAGACAGACAGACAGACAGACAGACAGACAGACAGACAGACAGACAGACAGACAGGAGAGACAGACAGACAGGAGAGACAGACAGACAGACAGACAGACAGGAGAGACAGACAGACAGGAGAGATAGACAGACAGACAGGAGAGATAGACAGACAGGAGAGACAGACAGACAGGAGAGACAGACAGACAGACAGACAGACAGGAGAGATAGACAAACAGGAGAGACAGACAGACAGGAGAGATAGACAGACAGGAGAGACAGACAGACAGGAGAGACAGACAGACAGACAGACAGACAGACAGGAGAGATAGACAAACAGGAGAGACAGACAGACAGGAGAGATAGACAGACAGGAGAGACAGACAGACAGGAGAGACAGACAGACAGGAGAGACAGACAGACAGACAGACAGGAGAGACAGACAGACAGACAGACAGACAGACAGACAGACAGGAGAGATAGACAGACAGGAGAGATAGACAGACAGGAGAGACAGACAGACAGGAGAGACAGACAAACAGGAGAGACAGACAGACAGACAGACAGGAGAGACAGACAGACAGGAGAGACAGACAGACAGGAGAGACAGACAGACAGACAGACAGACAAGAGAGACAGACAGACAGGAGAGACAGACAGACAGGAGAGATAGACAGACAGACAGGAGAGATAGACAGACAGGAGAGACAGACAGACAGGAGAGACAGACAGACAGGAGAGACAAACAGACAGGAGAGATAGACAGACAGGAGAGACAGACAGACAGGAGAGACAGACAGACAGGAGAGACAGACAGACAGACAGACAGGAGAGACAGACAGACAGACAGACAGACAGGAGAGATAGACAGACAGGAGAGACAGACAGACAGGAGAGACAGACAGACAGACAGACAGACAGACAGACAGACAGGAGAGACAGACAGACAGTAGAGACAGACAGACACGAGAGACAGACAGACAGGAGAGACAGACAGACAGGAGAGATAGACAGACAGACAGGAGAGACAGACAGACAGGAGAGATAGGGGAGGGAAAGCCATCGGATGAATCAATAAGAGAAGAGGGTCTTTTTATTTTTATTGAAGTCCTCCTTTCAAAGCCTTTCCTCCATCTCTTATTTATGAAGTACAGTAGTAAGTGCTTGCAAATCGATTGTTTTTCCCCTTTCTTGAGTGCGTTCATTAATCAAATGATGTAACAAAAGATAACAATGGCTCGCACTAAACGATCCAAATCCAAACAAAGGGAAAACCAGTTGGGCCCAGAGAGGATGGTGCCTTTTGGTCTTAGGAGGCTCAGCCGGGCAGTGACAGTTGCCTGCATCTATCTTTCTATTTCACATGCCTGTCTAGAAAGGACCTCTGTGCCTTTTTGTGTGTGACATTACACGGCGTGAACGGTTTGTTTCATCCATTCCACTAGCCAGAGTGAGCAGCAACAATCACCTGAACTTAACCTTTGTCCTCCTCCAGTCCTCATCAAGACTCATGTTATCTACTTAACCTTTGTCCTCATCAAGACTCATGTTATCTACTTAACCTTTGTCCTCATCAAGACTCATGTTATCTACTTAACCTTTGTCCTCCTCCAGTCCTCATCAAGGTCACGTTATCTACTTAACCTTTGTCCTCCTCCAATCCTCATCATTACTCATGTTATCTACTTAACCTTTGTCCTCCTCCTGTCCGCATCAATGTCACGTTAGCTACTTAACCTTTGTCCTCCTCCTGTCCTCATCAATGTCATGTTATCTACTTAACCTTTGTCCTCCTCCAGTCCTCATCAAGACTCATGTTATCTACTTAACCTTTGTCCTCCTCCAGTCCTCATCAAGGTCACGTTATCTACTTAACCTTTGTCCTCCTCCTGTCCTCATCAAGGTCACGTTATCTACTTAACCTTTGTCCTCCTCCTGTCCTCATCAAGGTCACGTTATCTACTTAACCTTTGTCCTCCTCCTGTCCTCATCAAGGTCATGTTATCTACTTAACCTTTGTCCTCCTCCAGTCCTCATCATTACTCACGTTATCTACTTAACCTTTGTCCTCCTCCAGTCCTCATCAATGTCATGTTATCTACTTAACCTTTGTCCCTTCCACAGTCCTCACTGCTATTCCCCCGGAGGGCAGAGAAAACACACTGTGTGTTTGATTGTTTGCCCTTTTGTGTGTGTGAGCATTCACGTGCTTCAGTGTTCACGTGTGTGTGCATGTTTGTATGTGTGTGTGTTTGCGACTCTCTCTCTCTGTGTGTGTGTGTGTGTGTGTGTGTGTGCGTGTGTGTGTGCGTGTGTGCGTGTGCGCGTGTGTCCGTGTGTGTGTGTGTGTGTGTGTGTGTGTGTATGTTTATGCGCTTTTGTGAGTTCCTTATGAAAATATGTCGGCACAGCAGAAGTAGTAGGTCTACAGTGATTCCTATTTTCCACTAGTCCACAGTCAGAAGGAAGGGATAAAAAGGTCCATTGTGGACAAGGAGGTAGAATGCTGATAGCAGGACTTTAATCCATAACATATTCAGAGTGGGAAAGGTGAGCGGTTTGCAGTTTGTGTTATTTGCTGTGATAGAACTGGCAGAGGCTCCAGATGCAGTAGCCATGCAGACCTCCGAGAATTACCATTCTCATACAAGTCACTGTCACATTTCTAGCTTTTCTGTCAGAAACATCTCTTTCTGAAGAGGCTATGTATGGCAATTATGAAATATTATTATTATTTCCTTTATAATCAGCTGCCTGACATTAAGATAATACAACTCAAACGCTTACTGATGTACAATGTCGCTATATCATTCTGCTTCTTTATTTTTTACCTCAGGGAAAATACTAACTATTAGTCTCACAGAACCCGCAAAGTATTTTGTCTGTAACGTCTTTTCCGTTATGTCAGACCCCAGTAAGACTAGCTGTCGCCATTGGGATCCTAATAAATCAAATCGCTAAATCCTTGTTGTAACTCCTGTGACAGTTGGTCTGTTGTTGGATGTTGTTGTGGGATAAGTATTTCCTGCTCCTTACTTGTCACTCTGTTAGAGTGTGTACTGCTGCTGCTTTTTTGCCCTCTATCTGCCTGTACATTACCCAGGGGGCCGAGCCAGAGGTGCGGTGGGAGTATTTGGAGCTCCGCTGTGCTTGTAGGAGTTGTAACCAACACTCTATGTTCTGTTCCCCTCCAGTTAGAGAGAGGGAGGAAGGGAGAGAGGGAGAGAGGGGGAAAGATGAAGGGAAGAGGGAGAGGTACAGTAGAGAGAGGGAGAGAAAGACAGAGAGTGAGAGGAAGAGAGAGGAAGGGAGAGAGAGGGGGAGAGATAGAGAGGTAGGTCTGTGGTGTTCCCATCCTCTATAGACTACAGCTGTGCTGCCTAAAGAGACAGAGACAGACAGGCTTTGTCTCCAGCGTCATCTACAGCTTAAACAAACACATGTTATGTAAGAGCCTTTCAAACAAACACACTGTACCGGAGAGGGAGGGGGAAAAAGTTTAGAGAGATGGAGGAAGGGAGGAGGAGAAACAGGGGGAGGAAGACAGTGAGTGAGTGAGTGAGAGTTGGGGAAAGTGGGATGGTATTTCACAGTAGAACAGATTAATCAGAAACTGTTCATTATGCTGAATCATTTCAGAAATGCTCTTAAATCAAGTTTCCATTTCCATTTGTTTGATTTTTTAAAAACTTTTCCACATATGAACTACTCAGACAATTACTTTTTCCCTTCTCCCCCAAACTTCAGATTACTTGGTCTTTCACAGCTGGAGGGACAAATCAGTCCATGTACTTCAGCCACTACCACTGGGACTTCTCTCCCTTCCACTCTCTCTCTCTCTCTCTCTCTCTCTCTCTCTCTCTCTCTCTCTCTCCGCTCTCTCTTTCTTTCTCTCTCTCTCTCTCTCTCTCCGCTCTCACTCTGTCTCTCTCTCTCTCTCTATCTTTCCTCTCTCTTCCTGTCCCCTCTATCTCTCTCTCTCTCTCTCTTTCTCTCTCTCTCTCTCCCTGTCCCCTCTTTCTCTCTCTCTCTCTCTCTCTCTCTCTCTCTCTCTCCGCTCTCACTCTGTCTCTCTCTCTCTCTCTCTCTATCTTTCCTATCTCTTCCTGTCCCCTCTATCTCTCTCTCTCTCTCTTTCTCTCTCTCTCTCTCTCTCCCTGTCCCCTCTTTCTCTTTCTCTCTCTCTCTGCTCTCTCTCTCTATATATATATATATATATATATATCTCCTCTCTCTCCCTGTCTCTTCTATCTATCTCTTTCTCTCTCTCTCTTTCTCTCTGTCCTCTCTCCCTCTCTGTGGCACTGTCAGTCTGTTACCCCCTCCTTCACTTTGTCACACTCTCTCTCCCTCTCTGTGGCACTGTCACTCGAATCAGACGTTAAGTGCTGGCAATGTGAAGAGGTGCTCAAAGCCTCTGCTCCAGACAGCCCTGAGTGCTGCGCTGCTTTTCTGAGGCTTTGTTGCTCTCCATCTCTGACTCTCTGAGACTCTGTGTCTTATCTACCTCTGCCTGTCTGCCTCTTTCTCTACCCCTCTCATTCCCGCTCTCCCTTTCTGCCTCTATCTCTCTCCATATCTGCCTCTCTCCGGTGGCCCTTGATTACAGACCTGCTGAGCCGTGGCCCCCCACTGTGCTCCAAACCTATGGGCCCTGGTCCCCCCCCAAACCACCCTGATCAACATGCTTCCAAAGCCCCAGACAGCTGACCCCTCCAGCCTCGTGCTCTTCTAAAAAACCCTGCAGCCAATAGCCATATTTCAGGTTACCTTTGATGGTGTTGTTTTGTTGTGGCTCCCAGTACTCAGTCAGGAGATGATCGCAGGAGGAGTATCAGGCTACCATGACACATGTGCTCCTCTACTTTCATATGACCAGAGGATTTGGTCTGCAGCTGTTTTCTATCTATTCGCCTGTCTTGCTGGGCCTGGGATCGTCAGGTTTGTGGAGGCACCTCTCTGAATCCACTTAAACTCTACCAGTTGTTCCTTCTTCACTAGGCTTGACCCCTGGAAATCCCTCCGATAGTAGGCAGGCTCTGGGACAAGGGGGGCTAGGGAGACAGAGGCCTGAGCTGGGCCTCATATCCAGGCCTGCCAGTCTCTACTGCTACAAGGGCAGAACAAACATGTCTCCCTCCTCCACAGAGCAGAAAGGTCAGAGTGAGAAGAGACTGACGAGGTTTAAAGGGATCTATGTGTACACAAGTTCCTCTGCCTCCCCCTGCGCCCCGGGTCTTTCCCGGTCAGAAGTCGCTCTCGCTCTCCCGCTCTCCCTCTCCCTTCCCGTTCTGCTTTATTAAAAAAGAGATTGTTGGTATTGGGAGTGTTTGGGATGTGTGTAATTCAGGACAGACTGCTGCATTATTCAGTCAGGCTGGTAAGATAAACAGAGAGAAGAGTAGGCTTTATGCAGTCCTAGCAACCAGCACTACCCTTAAATTATCCTTATTGTTATCTTTCGACTTCAAAGGCAGCCTCACCCGAGGTGACTTACAGCACACAGATACAAGACCCCAGATTAGAATTTATATTAAGAGACAAACACCCTACATGTCAACTATCCTCAATAACATCAGAGGGCTACATTAGATTATTATGCTATTATTCAGCAGGCTAAACTACAGACAACCCTGAGACATTGAAGCCTGATGCAAAGCGTGCGTCACTGCAGGAGACACAACTTCCAGTCACATATCATTGTCCACTCTGAGTCACTGAGTGTTGGTTATTTTGGTAGTGACGCTGTAGATGTAATATGTCAATAGAGTCCACAGGCCTTTGGTGAGTACATGGCTGGTTTATGTGGAGGCTAAACGATGTCTGCCGTTGGAACAGTACTGTAGTTCTGACAGCTCTCTAGTTTACACTGTGAAAAATGATGCTGAGAGATTTGAAACTTTTTGAATAGAACGTTGTTAAAGAGACACGGACATATTTGGAAAATACAGAATAGGTACCACGGCCTTGGAGCTTTGTGTTTGCTTTGTGAAAATCTGAAAGGCTTGAATTTATCTTGGGCGAAATGTATTCTCCGGCTTTCTACTTTATCTCTGTATTTCTCAAGATGACTAAATGCTCTTTTGATGCGCTCCGTTCACTGAGTTGCGAGCTCACACAAAAGGCAGGGATGCTACCCCAGTTGATTTAGTTGACCCCAAGCAAATTCTCACAATGGAGCGGGCTTGGCTTTGATATTTATAGGCTATAATCTATGGGGCAGCGTTGGAACTGGGAGCCGTGAAAAGTGGATTTTCACAGCTAGCGCTAAGCGTGATCTTTGAAGAGGGCTCCTGTGTCTTGTGCAGCTCTCGGTGGTTAACCTCGGGGTAGAGGAGCCTCATAGACTATACAGCTCTGTAGGGAGACTTGGCAGGCAATTGGCAACTGCATTAACTGAAACCAGACTGGAGCGCTGTGAAATAGTGGGTGGGTCTGTACAGGAGCAGCCCCTCAGGTTGAGTGAAAGGGTGTGATTGTGATGGAAGGGAAGAAAGAGCACTGTGATAGAGGAGTACTGGACAACCGGTTCAACAGCACCCTGAACATCCATTCATTCAGGTGGGCCTTTGTCAGGATATCTTCCCTTGTAGTGCAGTGGGATAGGTTTTTTTGTGTCCTGATACTGCACTCTCTCTTGTTGCAAACCGGCTAGACTAACAGAGGAGAGACAGTCTCATTTGAATGAGATTCAACTGTTTTCTCCCCTGCCTGACGCGCCTGTCACCTTATCCAGTGTCCCAGTCTCCCTCTCACCACCCCCAGCAACATTGTACATATTATCTCCTTCACCGCCTCCCAGGTTTTAACCGTGACAAGAAAAGACAGGCGTTCTCCTAAGGTAAGCCGGCCTCGCTTCCACGGCTATCTGTGGGTATCAGGATCCGCGAGTCGCAGGTTCAATCGGCTAATCCAATCCTGTTTGGTTGTTGAGGCTGTAATATTCAAATTAAAATCATGTGGGGAATATCAACAACTCTCAGCAGGATGACAACACTGTGGATGACCTGGTTAGTTTGCTTTCCTTGCAGTTTTCCGTCCTAATTTCTATGCTTTGGCCCCCTCTCGCTCCCTGGTAATGAGAAAATGTGCCGTAGTCTCTGTTTACTGAGCTTGACTATCTGGCTGCCGTTTCTCATGTTGTTTGAAAACAAACAGGAACGAAATGATCAGGTCGGGGGTTAGATCACGTATTTGTTTTTCATGCATCACTCCCCTTTCCTAGTCAAGGAGGTATATCTCATGTTGGCCTTCGTGTTGGGTTGTGTTGTGATATGGTGGGTTGGGTTGTGTTGTGATATGGTGGGTTGTGTTGTGTTGTGATATGGTGGGTTGGGTTATGTTGGGTTGGGTTGTGTTGTGATATGTTGTGTTGTGATGTGTTGGGTTGTGATATGGTGGGTTGTGGTATGTTGGGTTGTGTTGTGATATGGTGGGTTGGGTTGTGTTGTGATATGTTGTGTTGTGTTGTGTTGGGTTGTGATATGGTGGGTTGGGTTGTGTTGTGATATGTTGGGTTGTGATGTGTTGTGTTGTGTTGGGTCGTGATGTGTTGGGTTGTGATATGGTGGGTTGGGTTGTGTTGTGATACGTTGTGTTGTGATATGGTGTGTTGGGTTGTGATGTGATGTGTTGGGTTGTGATGTGATGTGTTGGGTTGTGATATGGTGGGTTGTGGTATGTTGGGTTGGGTTGTGTTGTGATATGGTGGGTTGGGTTGTGTTGTGATATGGTGGGTTGTGGTATGGTGTGTTGTGTTGGGTTGTGTTGGGTTGTGTTGTGATATGGTGGGTTGTGTTGTGTTGTGATATGGTGGGTTGGGTTATGTTGGGTTGGGTTGTGTTGTGATATGTTGTGTTGTGATATGTTGGGTTGTGATATGTTGGGTTGTGTTGTGTTGTGATATGTTGTGTTGTGGTATGGTGTGTTGTGATATGGTGGGTTGTGATATGGTGTGTTGTGTTGTGTTGTGATGTGTTGTGATATGTTGTGTTGGGTTGGGTTGTGTTGTGATATGGTGGGTTGTGGTATGGTGTGTTGTGTTGGGTTGTGTTGGGTTGTGTTGTGATATGGTGGGTTGGGTTGTGTTGTGATATGGTGGGTTGTGTTGTGTTGTGATATGGTGGGTTGGGTTATGTTGGGTTGGGTTGTGTTGTGATATGTTGTGTTGTGATGTGTTGGGTTGTGATATGGTGGGTTGTGGTATGTTGGGTTGTGTTGTGATATGGTGGGTTGGGTTGTGTTGTGATATGTTGTGTTGTGTTGTGTTGGGTTGTGATATGGTGGGTTGGGTTGTGTTGTGATATGTTGGGTTGTGATGTGTTGTGTTGTGTTGGGTCGTGATGTGTTGGGTTGTGATATGGTGGGTTGGGTTGTGTTGTGATACGTTGTGTTGTGATATGGTGTGTTGGGTTGTGATGTGATGTGTTGGGTTGTGATGTGATGTGTTGGGTTGTGATATGGTGGGTTGTGGTATGTTGGGTTGGGTTGTGTTGTGATATGGTGGGTTGGGTTGTGTTGTGATATGGTGGGTTGTGGTATGGTGTGTTGTGTTGGGTTGTGTTGGGTTGTGTTGTGATATGGTGGGTTGTGTTGTGTTGTGATATGGTGGGTTGGGTTATGTTGGGTTGGGTTGTGTTGTGATATGTTGTGTTGTGATATGTTGGGTTGTGATATGTTGGGTTGTGTTGTGTTGTGATATGTTGTGTTGTGGTATGGTGTGTTGTGATATGGTGGGTTGTGATATGGTGTGTTGTGTTGTGTTGTGATGTGTTGTGATATGTTGTGTTGGGTTGGGTTGTGTTGTGATATGGTGGGTTGTGGTATGGTGTGTTGTGTTGGGTTGTGTTGGGTTGTGTTGTGATATGGTGGGTTGTGTTGTGTTGTGATATGGTGGGTTGGGTTATGTTGGGTTGGGTTGTGTTGTGATATGTTGTGTTGTGATATGTTGGGTTGTGATATGTTGGGTTGTGTTGTGTTGTGATATGTTGTGTTGTGGTATGGTGTGTTGTGATATGGTGGGTTGTGATATGGTGTGTTGTGTTGTGTTGTGATGTGTTGTGATATGTTATGTTGGGTTGGGTTGTGTTGTGATATGGTGTGTTGTGATATGGTGTGTTGTGATGTGTTGTGTTGTGATATGGTGTGTTGTGATGTGTTGTGTTGTGATATGTTGGGTTGTGATGTGTTGTGTTGTGATATGTTGGGTTGTGATGTGTTGGGTTGGGTTGTGATGTGTTGTGATATGTTGGGTTGTGATGTGTTGGGTTGGGTTGTGATGTGTTGTGATATGTTGGGTTGTGATGTGTTGGGTTGGGTTGTGATGTGTTGTGATATGTTGGGTTGTGATGTGTTGGGTTGTGTGTGGGACTCATCACGACTCTGTGTGTGTTGTGCTCCTAACCACTAGGTGTTCCACTGGATCAAAGTCATGACGACAGCCTCTTGAAGTGGGTTAAGGTGGAACAGTCCAGGAGGGGGAGGCAGGCAAAACTCAGTACAGCTATTTTCTCTTATTGATCCCTTTCTGAAAGTTCTATTTTAGTGGAGATGGGGTTGTCTGTCTGAGGGGAGAGGAGGAGCAGGGCTTTCTCGCTGCCTCTTGTGTTCGATCAGAGTGCTTCTATCTAATGGAAGTAACCCACTTCAAAGCCGGCGCTGCCAGATCCTCTCCCTCAATCAGGACCCGGCAGCAAGATTAAAGCCAGCCCACATTAATCAGGTTTGATTAGTCGAGCCCAGAGCTCCAGCTGTTCCCTGTGACAGGCCAGCGAGGTGAGCTCCAAGCCCCCGGTGAGGGAGGGAGAGACGAGACCAGGCTGAGAACTGACTGTACCCCCTCGCTCATCTCTCACCCTCTCGCACATGCGCCCTTCACATGCCCCGTTTTGTGGAGGCTTACCATTGCATAGTCTATCAATGATTTGATGACATTTTATTTCAAAGGCTTTTGTGTGTGTTTGTCTGAGATGATTTAGGTGTTAAATGTGGCATTAACTAGGGAAGCCCTCATTCTGTCCCTCCAACACATTCTGAAGTGACATGTCACCGGCAGCTCCTCTGAAGCAGCATATCTTCTTGCTGCTGTCTGAACCTGCATTTCACTGTATTGTAGTCCCATTCCATTTCATTAGCTCTGCCCAAAATGATTCATTTACATGACAGATGCCCTTATGCATGCAGCAGAGTGCAGGCCGGGAGCACAGCAGCAGAACACCACCTGTGATGTGAATTTGTTATTTGAACCTTTGGTCTAGAGTTCACCTCCTCTTTCTACCCACTACCCCACCCTCAGCGATAGTGTTGCCTGGCTCTTTTTTACTACCGTCATACTGACAGCTAGTTATACTGTAATACACTGGGAAAACAACTCAATCTCTTTGCCTGTGAAGGGACTGGCTTCTTGCTCTTTGAAACTAGCCATTTTCTGCCGGTGAAATTAAAGATGGTTGTGTGTGTGTCTGACATAATGCGGGCTGCGGGCTATGTCTTTGGCTGAGCTCGGGGCTGCCAGGCCTTGTTGCTGCCTGCCAGGCCCCAGAAACTGGATCTCTGGGTCATTTAGACAGACCTTAAACACAGCACAACCAGCCAATGAATGCCCTGGCGTCAGGTTACAGCTCCCTAAGACTCAGCTCCACAGCTCACACTGCTGATTGGGGTCAAGAGAAGCCCAGCAATCATCTAGAATTAGTACCCGATTTGAAATCTCCTGCACGCTTGAGTCATTTTGAATGCACGGTCGGAATGTAGGCGGGTCGCAAACAAGTTTGTTCGGAAGTTGTTGCGTTGCAAACCTGTAATCTACCAGTGTAATCATGCTGATGAGTTTTGATTGTGCTGGATGCACTGATTTCAGTACGCACACAACAAGCTGTAGGAGCTTTTATTTAAAGAGGTCTATGTGCGTGCACATTTTTGTGTGTGCATGCGTGTGCATGTGAGTTTGTGTTCGGGGGCGGGGGCTGACATAGGATCACAAGACCACTGGTCGTCCCACCAACTCCAACTGCTATTAAGATAAGATCATAGCTCCATGCCCCTAGAGGCTACTGTAACATGGCGCCTTGGCTTGGCTTGCTCTACCTCTGGCTGACTGAATACCAGTCAGTATAGTACGAGGGAGCTGCCTTGCTACTGAGTCTGTCATCTCAGTGCTTCAAAGTCACTCATTGTCCCACCACACAAAAAACACACAGCCATTTATTTTCACTCCTGATAGATCAGCACATACTGCTGTACAGAACTCTGCCTTCATGTTCTCTCTCCTTCCTCCTTCCTCTCCCTTTGCTCTGTTTATTTCTGCACAACTTTGGGCTGCTGTTTTCTGAAGTGTTTCCAATGATAATGACTGCTGCGAGATAAAGAGTTATTTTTAGGTCATTGTGTTTGTCTTTCTGACTCAATGAAGTTTGGTTGAAACCGTTTGCTTTTGTTGTTGTGTTGTAGATTCTGTTTGTTGGCTTTGTACAGATTCTCTCTGAATACTGGGCATCATTTATGATTCATGTTTTCCCCCTACCATTGATCTTTTCTCATCCTGTGAATTCTGTTGGTTTAAAAAAAACGGTAATATAGAGAGTCACGTTCTTATTTGTATCTCTCTGTTACACAAGTGGGATGTTCAATAATTTCAGTCTCCCTCAGATAGCTAGGACTGTTTAAACACCCAACACACACATTCGGCAGCACTAGACTTTCTTTTCTCAAAAAAAGAGAGAGAACGATTTGCTGGCATACAGTTGTTCAATCATCTCTGCACTTCGTTTTGTGTGTTCTGTGCGGCAGCATCATTTGCGAGACAGATGTGTTCAATCCTCCTTGTCCTGCAACAAAAAAGCATCCAGTAATTGCATCCATTTAGACCCCTGAAAGAGATGCATTTGATATGTGATCCCTAAAGCTGTCTTTTATTTTAAGACGCAGACAAACAGTGTGAACGCTGAGAAAATAGCGCAGGACCTGCGTGAGGCAGTCGTCACCGACACAGCTTGAGAGCCAATTGAACAGTGGCGGGCTAGGCTATTCTGGGACACAATGGGGGGAAAAGTGAAGAAGTGGGCTGTGGTAATTGAGCGTGTGGGCAGGATGATGTTTTTAAATGGCCCAGTTAATTGTTATTTAAGGAATGGGCCTTTAACTGATGCAGTTAGTGGGCTGCACTCTGCCTTCCCTCGGCGTCCCCACCGGGATTGGTGGAGAGGGGCTGTGGGGGTGTGTCACAGATGAGTGTCATTATCATTACCATCTATTTGCATCTGGGGATGGATGCTCACGGACACGACAAGCCCAGCGGCCCTCTCCTCCTTATCCCTCCCTCCCTTTTTTCTGGTTCTCTCTCTCAGACATCATTTCTCCCTCTTCTCTACCTATTTATCTCTCCTCTCGCTGTTCTATATCCCATCTCTCTTCATCTCTCTTCCTCCTCTCTCTTCCATCCCAACACACCCCCCTCTTCAGTGCAGCTATGAATAGTGGAACTCTCACATTAAAGGTCTCCTCTGAGTCCTATTTCACATCATTGCTGTGATCTATCTATTCCTTTAAGATATGCTGAATCGCTCTTAGGAGCCGTCCTACAAGTAATGGCGGCTGTATGATCTCATTGCTTGCTTTGCTCCAGGCAGTGAAGACATGTCGAGACATATTGACAAAATAATATATTTTTATTAAATCAAATAACAAGTGATTGACAGCTCTGTCTCCATCTAGCGTGTGAAAGTTCTCTGAACTCTTCTTGTTCGCCAAGCAGAGGTCAACGACCAGTCGGACCGGCCTTATGTAACGTTTTAAAAGGGACAGAAGATTTTTTTCCCAATGATTTCCCTCCTCCAGGGAAGTGGGGAGATAGTAATGTAGTCTGTAAAGATCTTTGGATTCTCGTTCACGGTCTTGAACTGATGGGCTATAGCAGTACTTCTAGAAATGTGCTCATACTGTAACTGGATGCCATTTGGCATCAACAGTCTTAAGAACTTGATGGTGGTTTGAAAAATGTCCAGCTGTCAATCACTGGGTCATTTGATCTAATAAAGGCCTAGCAGGAAAATGTGGTTTCCTCATTAAGCCTTGAAAGGTGGTGTCGTACGCATGTGGGGACAGACATGCACACAGTACTGTGTGTTGCCTGTGTTATGGCATGTTGTGGGTCTCCATGTGTTGGTGACAGTGTTATTTTGGTCTGGCAGTGGGTGGGTGGACGTCCAGAGCTGTGCTGTGACGTGGCCCCAGGTCCAGTCTTAGTGAAATGTGTCAGGGTGGAAAGTTTCCCCCAGGCAGTTCCCCTGACTTGTTCCTGCTCCCAGCTCCATGGCTCCATGCACTGGCTTCAACTACCATGGAAAAATAGCTATATTTAGAAATGCTGTTGTGGGTGATGCTGCTGCTGGTTGTGCCATTGAAAGAGGTGCATTCATATGTTAAAACCCCTTGCCTTGGCTGGCTTTGAATGAGAGATCACACAGACAAATAAACACACAGCAGCCATGGCAGAACCTGCAAGAAAATGACGTGGGGACGTGATCGGAACTGCTCTGAGGCTGCCTGTCTGCCTGCCTGCCTGCCTGTATGCCTGCAGCACTGCTTCACTGCTCTCATTATTCCCCACCTCAACAACCTCTAGTTCCACAGCTGTGTTCAAGCTGCACAAGGAGAACACATAGATGGAGCCACTGTGGTTAATCTGAGGATGCTGCCGGCTCCTCCACTAACATCATTCTGGGTAATTTTATGAGTCTCCCAGGCTGGCCATGTTGTTCTTTCTCTTCCCTGTTAGTTTACTGCTCCCATTTCCCATAATCTAGATCACACTAGTCTCTGAGCTGCATTCCCTCTCCCACCTCTCCAAACAGGCAGGCTTACCCACAGTACAGTTCAGTAGACTGGAGCATTCTGCATCATCCCTCATCACTGACCAATAGACAGCCTCAATGACCTCGTGCATATCTGGCCCTTGGGCTCCGACACACTTTAGCAAAACCAATATATTGAGCAACACACCATAGTCTATTTGTTACTGCGGTTGATCGTTCCTCCTGCAGTGTAACAATAGCTAAGGGCTGGGTGGCTCAGACATTATATTTTGTGTTAGTTTCAGTTGAATCGTCATGCTGGGTGGGTGGTTGTCATGTCACATTGATCGGAGGTGGTTAATGGTCCTTTTTTCCTCACCATCTATGGACAATAGTCACTTTAACCATATCTACATGTACATACTACCTCAATCAGCCTGACTAACCGGTGTCTGTATATAGCCTCGCTACTTTTATAGCCTCGCTACTTTTATAGCCTCGCTACTGTATATAGCCTGTCTTTTTACTGTTATTTTATTTCTTTACTTACCTATTGTTCACCTAATACCTTTTTTTGCACTATTGGTTAGAGCCTGTAAGTAAGCATTTCACTGTAAGGTCTACACCTGTTGTATTCGGTGCACGTGACAAATAAACGTTGATTTGATTTGATGATTCGTCTTTCTGGACATACAGCCTACAGAAAGTCTACACCTCTTAAACTGTTTCACATTTTGTTGCGTTACAAAATGGGATTGAAATAGATTTAATATACAACGTGGGATTGAAATAGATTGAATAGGAATGTTTTGTTATTGAGCCACACAAAATACTCAAAGTGAAAAGAAAATTCTACAAATGTTTACAAATGAATAAAAATTGAAATAACTAAAATATAGTCATTGCATATATATTCACCCCCTTTGTTGAGGAAACCCTAAATGAGTTCAGAAGTCAAATTTGGCTTAATAAATAAACATAATAAGTTACACTACATGACCAAACGTATGTGGACATCTGCTCGTCGAACATCTCATTCCAAAATCATGGGCATTATTATGGAGTTAGTCCCCTCTTTGCTGCAATATCAGCTTTCCACTAGATGTTGGAACATTGCTGCGGGGACTTGCTTTCATTCAGCCACAAGAGCATTAGTGAGGTCGGGCACTGATGTTGGGTGATTAGGCCTGGCTTGCAGTCGGTGTTCCAATCCATCCCAAAGGTGTTTGATGGGGTTGAGGTCAGGGCTCTGGGCAGGCCAGTCAAGTCCTTCCACACCGATCTCGACAAACCATTGTCATGCTGACACAGGAAAGGGCCTTCCCGAAACTCTTGCCACAAAGTTAGAAGCACAATTACCTCGACTAACCTGTACCCCGCACATTGACTCTGTACCGGTACCCCCGTACTCATTATTGTTGTGTAATTTTCTTGGGTTACTTAAAAAGTAACCCAAGTTAATATTTTCTTAACTCTATTTCTTGAACTGCATTGTTGGTTAAGGGCTTGTAAGTAAGCATTTCACGGTAAGGTCTACCTACACCTGTTGTATTCGGCGCATGTGACAAATAACATTTTATTTTATTTTATTTTGACAATATCGTCTAGATGCTGTAGTGTTAAGATTTCCCTTCACTGGAACTAATGGGCCTAGCCTGAACCATGAAAAACAACCACAACCATTATTCCTCCTCCACCAAACTTTACAGTTGGCATTCGGGCAGGTAGTGTTCTCCTGGCATCGGCCAACCCAGATTCGTCCATCGGACTGCCAGATGGTGAAGCGTGATTCACCACTCCAGCCGACGCTTGGCATTATGCCTGGTGATCTTAGGCTTTGTGCGGCTGCTCGGCCATGGAAACCCATTTCATGAAGCTCCCTATGAACAGTTATTGTGCTGACGTTGCTTCCAGAGGCAGTTTGGAACTCGGTAGTGAGTGTTGCAACCGAGGACAGGCTATGTTTACGCGCTACGCACTTCAGCACCCGGCGGTCCCGTTCTGTGAGCTTGTGTGCCCTACCACTTCGCGGCTGAGGCGTTGTTGCTCCTAGATGTTTTCACTTCACAATAACAGCACTTGCAGTTGACCGGGACAGGTATAGCAGTGCAGAAATTTGATGCTGACTTGTTGGAAAGGTGGGATCCTATGACTGTGCCATGTTGAAAGTCACTGAGCTCTTCAGTCAGGCCATTCTACTGCCAATGTTTCTCTATGGAGATTGCATGGCTGTGTGCTCGATTTCAGACACCTGTCAGCAACAGGTGTGGCTGAAATAACCGAATCCACTCATTTGAAGGGCTGTACAAGTTTGTATATATAGTGTATATGGACTCACTGTGTGTACAACATCTGTAAGGTCCCTCAGTCAAGTATAGAATTTTAAGCACAGATTCAACTACAAAGACCAGGGAGCTTTTCAAAAGCCTCATAAAGAAGGGCAGTGATTGCTAGATGGGTAACAAATCAGACATTGAATATATCTTTAAGCATGGTCAAGTTAATAATTATGCTGTTGATGATCTATTATATGGAGGACCAAAGCTGCCATAATTATATAAATAAATAAATGCACATATAAATCATTATTTAAATAATGAATCCCACTTTCTTTCATTTTATTCATGTATATTATTCCTTCATTTATTTATTTCTGTATTTCTTCCTCCAATATGATAATGAGGGGGTGTCAAGCAAAAGTATGTGGGTGGTATCTAACACGTCATTGGTTGATCAATGCCATGGCGCGTTGATCAATTTCATTTGCCTGGGCTGTGTTCAGTATGACAGAACGTGTTTAAAGCCCAGGTTTCACATTAGCACCCCCCCAAACAATAATATGTTGCACGTATAGCTATGTATCAATATGATGTCACTTTTTGGGGGGGAAAATTGAGATCAAATCTATTATATGCTTCTGTGCTGCACGTGCACCATAAAAACACATGAAAAGAACAAATGGAACATTGTCCTTGCTTGACGTAGAAACAGGTGAACAGTTTTGGAACACTGAGCCATTGCCTGCCTGCACTGAGATGGCTGTGTTACGAGTGCGTTGCTTTTGACAATAAGGCATCGGACTACAGCCATATAGTTTTGAACTTAGAAGAAGACCAAGAGACAAGAAGGAGTCAACTGGGATGGGCGAGAGGAATGTTCAGTTGGCCAGAAAAGCATGGTAAGGTCACGTTACTGAGTATCAAGCTAGCTAGCTTGGCTACAACTGATAAAGTCGAGTTGGCTAGCCAGCTGCTTTTTACAGCCAGACTCAGTGTTACACTTAGGTAACTAGCTAGATATATAACTAAACTGCAATTATCATAAACCATTATTATCTAGGTAGCTAAATATCTGTGAAATGTAAAGCAAGCAGGATCATGACATGTCAGAAGCAATGCATGTTGGCTAGCTCATGTTAACTAGATCAATTATTAAGCAATAGAGTGGATAATTCATTAGTAAGCTAGCAGCTAGCTAACTACAGCCAAGTAAAGAGGTGCATGTTGTCATGATGGAATAAATCACCTATGTGAAGTAAACGGATTAGCCACAATAGTGGAATATACTGCTTCACCTTAGCAATTGTTAGTGAGATGAGATATGGTACCATAAAATATAAATAATATCTTAGCTAGCTATATATTCACATGTATGCCATGTAATTTTTCATAGGCGTTATCACAAAATGGCATATGCATACTTTTAATCAGATCGATTGTTATTTACAGACATGAATGTGAAATAGGCAAACTGATACATGAATCCTAAATACAGGTAACATTTTCTTGTTAATCTCTGCAGGTTTGTCATCTGATTTCTTGGAGCCTGGTGGAGATGGTGCAACCATAATACAAGGCAGGACATTTCTCTGCATCCAGGTTGAGGCTTGCTACCAGCAGGAACATGGAGCACTCTGTCAGTAAGTCATATTATTGTGTTCCTTTACATTGCATGATACTAGGCAGGAGGCCCTGGGCTCTCTCTCTTTCTAGCACTCATTACTTCTTTCCATCTCTCTCTAGGTGCTAAAGAGTCAGAATGGTCCAAGGACCTCCAGAGCCTTCTGACCAACTACCTGCGATCTCTCCAGCGCAGTAAGCTCCACTCATAATAGTAAACCTCCTTCACTGTGGCATATTATCCAGAACCACTGGTTGGATTGGATTTACTGTACTCACACCAAACTCATGCCTTCTTCTCCTTGTATAAGTCTCCCAGACTTTTATCAAAACTAACATGTCCATCCTCCTATCCCCGGAGGAGTCTGCTGGGCTGTGGAACTCTAGAGTAGCACATGAAAACAACCTGCCACTCTGTTGTCTGCAGACAGGTCCCTGAGGAAGGATGCACCTATCAAGGCTTTTAAAGAACACATTTTGGGGAACAAATGCAATTTAGTTTTGTATAAACTAATTTCAATTTGATTGTTCGATTACAAAACAAAAACATTTTCATAGCGTGTTTGTTACTAACTTTTACTAACTTCTGTGGTAACTTAAACACAAAGACAACCCTTAGAGCATCTGATTCAAAAGGTCTAAAGTAAATGCAAGTCTCATGTCCAGGGTGAATGTATTTGTATTCATGTATATCAGATACATCACACAGGTGTGTCAACTAAAATATATATCCCAGACAAGATTGAAGAATGGGACAAGTAGACAAAGTGAATATAAGTCAGTGCTTGCGTCCGTAGCTGTTGGTATGAATTTGAGTGGTTACATACAATACATGTTGATAGAATGGCTGCGAGACAGAGAGACTGTTGCTGTACTCCCAGGTAAAGCCCTTTCTTCTGGAACCACTGAAGGCCTCAGTCTTCAGTCAGGCAGCTTAAAGATGTGTCACCATCCAGGCTGATGTCACAGCATGCAGATGCCTAATAGGGAGATGACAATAAATGCATTATGTACTTTTCATCACCAAAGCCATGTTAGCATTTACTGCACATGTTGCTGAACAATTCAACCCTTTTGTTAGTGTCACTGATATATGGAAATTCACATACAGTATTCAGTTCATAAGCATTGACTAGTACCTGTAGGGCAGAGGTAGGCAACCCTGATCCTGGAATGCTGCAGGCACTTCATGTTTTGATTTAACCGACCTGGAAGACCAGGTGTGTTAAATTTAGGCAGTCACTGAACTGATCAATTAGCTCAGTTGGTCAGTGCTGCGTTCAGTACATAAAGTAATTGAACGGAAACGGTGTAGTACTGAACGACTAGTTGAAAAACGTGGAGGGTTGTGGGTTAAAAATGCAACACTGCCCTTTAAATACGTCACTCATTGCTTCAAGCCACACCCACCAAACGGAGCAAGCGTATCTCATGACGGTCAAGAATGTTTTGGGAAAACGTGGCGTCCGGTACAAACCGGTCCGCAATTTATCAAACTTGTGGTGCCTAGTGGAAACTAAATCCTGCAGTACCTTGCGGCACTCCAGGAACATGGTTGCCTACTCATGCTCTAGGATCCTGTGGTGAAACGACTGCTGTGCAAGGTATTGGGCAACAGCTTTCTTCCAGGGCCCATATTCACAAAGCATCTCAGAATAGGGCTAGTGATCTAGGATAACCTCCCACTTGTCAATGTAATTGTACTCAGTGTGAAGGAAAAACTTTGCCTAAAATCAGTACAACTCTGAGATTCTTTGTGAATATGGTCCCTGGTCTGTCAGTAATGCCACTCCACCTGAAATGCAACAACAACAGAAACATGAACAAGAATTATCTTAGTCAGTCAGTAACTTTGTTAACCAGCTAATGAAACAGTAATGTAAATGTGCAAAAATGTGTAAAAGCCCCTTAATGAGCCAAAGTATATGAAAACAACACAGCCTATTATTTGCAGTAAAATTAGGAGGGGTGTTTTTCTTGCCAACTCTCAGCCAGAAAAGCATTAAATAACAAGCAAGGAACACAGTAGTTTGACAAGAACTGTTCAAATAGTCAGTAACTAGCTACCAATATATCTACCAATTATATAGCTAGTTCTTTTCTAGGAAACTTGCTAGAGGCCATTTAGCTAGCTAGCTACACTATACATACAAAAGTATGTGGACACCCCTTCAAATTAGTGTATTTGGTTATTTCAGCCACACCCATTGCTGACAGGTGAATAAATTCGAGCACACAGCCATGCAATCTCCATAGACAAACATTGGCAGTAGAATGGCCTTATTGAAGAGCTCAGTGACTTTCAACGTGGCACCATCATAGGATGCCACCTTTCCAACAAGTGTGTTCGTCACATTTCTGCCCTGCTAGAGCTGCCCTGGTCAACTGTAAGTGCTGTTATTGTGAAGTGAAAATGTCTAGGAGCAACAACGGCTCAGCTGTGAAGTGGTAGGCCACACAAGCTCACAGAACGGGACCGGCGAGTGCTGAAGCGCGTAGCACGTAAAAATCGTCTGTCCTCGAGTGCAACACTCACTACCCAGTTCCAAAATACCTCTGGAAGCAACGTCAGCACAACAACTGTTTGTTGGGAGCTTCATGAAATGGGTTTCCATTGCTAAGCAGCCGCACACAAGCCTAACATCACCATGTGCAATGTCAAGCGTCGGTTGGAATGGTAAAGCTTGCCGCCATTGGATTCTGGAGCAGTGGAAACGCGTATTCTGAAGTGATAAATCCCGCTTCACCATCTGGCAGTCCGACGGACGAATCTGGATTTGGCGGATTCCAGGAGAAGGCTACCTGCCCAAATGCATAGTGCCAACTGTTAAGTTTGGTGGAGGAGGAATAATGGTCTGGGGCTGTTTTTCAAGGTTTGGTCTAGGCCCCTTAGTTCCAGTGAAGGGGAATCTTAATGCTACAGTATACAATTACTTTCTAGATGGTTCTGTGCTTCCAACTTTGTGGCAACAGTTTGGTGAAGACCCTTTCCTGTTTCAGCATGACAATGCCCCCGTGCACAAAGCGAGGTCCATAAAGAAATGGTTTGTCGAGATTGGTGTGGAAGAACTTGACTTGCCTGAACAGAGCCCTGACCTCAACCCCATCGAACACCTTTGGGATGAATTGGAACGGCGACTGCGAGCCAGGCGTAATCGCTCAACATCAGTGCCCGACCTCACTAATGCTCTTGTGTCTGAATGGAAGCAAGTCCCCGCAGCAATGTTCCAACATCTAGTCGAAAGCCTTCCCAGAAGAATGGAGGCAGTTATAGTAGCAAAGGGGGGACCCATTCCATAATAATGCCCATGATTTTGGAATGAGATGTTCAACGAGCAGGTGTCCACATATTTTTGGTCATGTAGTGTAAGGTGAACTGTTGGTGGGAGCTAGCTAGCTAAGGTAAACTCTGTTGGTGGGGGTAAGCTAACGTTAGCTAGCTTTCCCCCAGCAGTTTCAAGATATTTGGCTAGTTAATGGTATTTTTATCAGCTTTATCATTCGGATGAATAGCTAGCAAATATATTTGTTCACCTATGTGTCCCTTGTAGCAGCTACCGCCACATGGACAAGCAGCAGCCAGCACTGTATGTGAAGCTAACCACAATAAACCACAACAAAGATTAGCCACAGTAGTGGAATTTGCGGTTCGCCTTCAAAATAAAGGCCCTGCATTGAAACAGATTGGAAACAAATAGTGCATTCATGCCACATTTGCACTAGATAATGCTTAGCAAGTTTGGAATGTTTTTATATACACTGAACAAATATATAAACAGAACATGTAAAGTGTTGGTCAAATGTTTCATGAGCTGAAATAAAATATCCCAGAAATGTTCCAGATGCACAAAAAGCTTATTTATTTCTCTCAAATTTTGTGCAGAAATGTGTTTACATCCCTGTTGGTGAGCATTTCTCCTTTGCCAAGATAATCCAACCACCGGACAGGTGTGGCACATCAAGAAGCTGATTAAACACCAAGATCATTACACAGGTGCCCCTTGTGCTGGGGACAATAAAAGGCCACTCTAAAATGTGCAGTTTTGTCACACAATGCCACAGATGTCTCAAGTTTTGAAGGAGCGTGCAATTGGCATTCTGACTGCAGGAATGTCCAGCAGATCTGTTTCCAGAGAATTAAATGTTAATTTCTCTACCATAAGCCGCCCCCAACGTCATTTTTGAGAATTTGACAGTACGTTCAAACGGCCTCTCAACCGCAGACCACGTGTAACAACGCCAGCCCAGGACCTCCACATCCGGCTTCTTCACCTGCGGGATTGTCTGACGGGGGTTGCTGAGGAGTTTTTCTGTCTGTAAAAAAGCCCTTTTGTGTGGAAAAACGTATTCTGAATGGCTGGGCCTGGCACGCAGGTCCACCCATGGCTGCACCCCTGCCAAATCATGTAAAATCCATTGATCAGGGCTTCATGAATTTATTTCAATTGACTGATTTCCTTATATGAACTGCAACTCAGTAAAATCATTGAAATTGTTGCATGTTGCGTTTATATTTTTGTTCAGTGTAAATTCAACAAAAGACTAAGTTAATTTGACCAAAAATTGCATCAGTTGAAATTCAACTGTGGATGTATTAGATTTCATAATTGCATTGGGGGCATACTTATATTTCACTGTACAGCCTTACCTATGGAGTGTGGATCAATGAAATGGGGTATCAGCCTATTCAGTGACACCCACAGAACACAATTGTTAAGAGTGTACAAAAATATTACCATTGTAGCTCATATTCCAGTCAGTCTACTGTGCGTATTGGACATGCATACTGAAATGTATAGCCTTACCTATTGTAAAATGTCTACTTAATGTGATGTAATTGGTTCTGACTAGCTACAGGCTGTCCAGCAAGAACAGTACAGATGCTTCTTAGTCCAGGACTTTTATTATCTTCATTGCCACCACACACTATAGTATTCACACTCACACAGAAATCTTCAGTTTACAGTACATATATGCAATAAGAATATTTACACAGAAAAGTATGGCAGAGCATTTTTTACAGGGATATTGACATAACAGCATACACATTTACAGCAGTATGTGTAGAAACATCTTGCTGGAGAGAGAGAGAGAGAACTAATTAAGACTGGCGAGATGTATGGCCCTCTCTCAGGACTGATGGTGATCTGATCTGATCTGTGTCTAGTGCCACAGAGTTACAAGTCTGAAATATACATAAGCTGCAGCAGTACTATACAGCTACAGATGTAACAAGGTAATTAGGCCTAAAGTAATTGCTTGTAGTCAATCACCATAATGTGGTATGAACACAAATGACAATAAACCCCACAACTCACTTTTTCAATTCACACGCAATCTTACTAAAATAAACACGCTGATAACTTGGTCGGCAGCCAAACTTGCATCTTTTTCATTTTCTATGGGATTGGGTGGGCGGATCGCATCCAACTTTTAAGGTGCATAGGCCTACACCGCCACCTGCTGTACTGGAGTGTGAGGCCAGTCACGACCTACATGCATTAAATTATCTTTATTAGTCCTGTTCCTCTAAGAAAGTGAAATAGAGCCCTAGACACCACTTCCCTTCCCGTTCCTCCCCCCACTACACCACCCAAACCCCAATCCCGTCCAGTCTCTCAAACCCTTTCACACAATCTCTCCCTTCTTACAGTTCACAAAATATCAACACATGCTCCACCGTTTCCTCCACAAAACACTCATCACACAGACAACTTGTGTCTTCATCTGCCGACAACAATAGCCACTCTTGCCACGTTAAAACAACTGGGAACTCTGAAAAATACGAGGTCAAACCATCAGTAATCTTCAGGTTGGAAAGTCGGAGTTCTAGAAAGTGTCCCGAGTTTCCGAGTTGGAATTCCGAGTTGGATGACCGTTCAAATCAATTTTTCCAGTCGGAGCTCCTTTTTTTCTTCTAGAGTTCCCAGTTGTTTTGACGCTCTAAAGAAATTTGAGATTTCCGAGTTCCCAGGTCCGAGTTCCCAGGTCCGAGTTCCCAGGTCCGAGTTCCCAGGTCCGAGTTCCCAGTTGTTTTGAAGGCGGCATCTGACCTGGAGTGGAAGGGGTAAGAACCCAAATGTGTATTCGGGTACTCTGATTGGTGGAAACCAGGAAGCTATGATAGACTGCTGAGAAGGTTACTATGGGGAAAGTCACATGCACATGCAAGGCCTTTTTTACACCTATGGATCTTGGGTCCATTATATGCGGTATCAGCCTACTCAGTGACAGCCACAGAACACAGCCACAGAACACAACTGAAAGAGTTTACAAATATTTGCATCGTAGCTCTTATTGCTGGGAAATCACCTCACCATTTAGCCTATTGGCTGGTGAGCTAATGTGGCTCATTTCACAGTGGGGTCAAAGTCCTGCAAGTCCTGCAAGTCCTGCAATAAGAGCAATATTTGTGTTAGCTCTTCAACAGTTGTCTTCGGGACTGATACTCCATTTCATGGACCCAAATACATAGGTAAAGCTGTGCATTGCAATATGAATGTTCAATATGCTGAAAAGTGAGGTGATTTGTTTCTGTTTGAAGCAGTTTCAATGCGGGACTTGACTTTTAAAGGCGACCGGCAAATTCTACTATTGTGGCTAGTCGTTATTTTGGCCAGCTTCACACAGGTGGTACAGAAGCAGGCAAAAGCAGTTGAGCAACGTGCCGTGACATTGATCATCCAATGGTGTGTTAGATACCACCCACAGACGTTTGATTTGGGGAAGAAATACACAAATTAATAAATATATAAATAAATTAAAGTTGTATTAATTAGATAATACATAAGTAATTAAATACATACAGATACAGTATGTAGAGAAAATGAATTAATTTGAGTCCGTATTTGTGTATGTCCTTGCTCATTTATTTAATTATGTGTGGATTTATTTATATATTTATTTATCTATTTATATATGCATTTATTTATTTAATTCTAATTATGGCAGCTTTGTATTAAGTATATAAAGCTGTATTAAACCACCCAGACACATAAAATATACAGTGGTCTTTCTGAACTGAGCTGCAGGACAGGAAGGAAACTGCTCAGGGATATCACCATGAAGCCATTGATGACTTTAAAAGAGCTACAGAGTTCCATGGCTGTAAATGGAGAAAACTGAAGATGGATCAACAACATTGTACTTAGTGAAAAGAAAAATATAAATATACCAAATATATTCCAAAACATGCATATGTATGCAACAAGGCACTGAAGTAACATTGCAAAGGAAAACACTTTTTGGCCTAAATACAAAGCCTTATGTTTGGGGCAAACAGAACACATCACTCAGTAACTGCCACCTCATTTTCAAGCATTGTGGTGGCTGCATCATGGTATAGGTATGCTTGTCATCGGTGAAGACTGGGGAGCTTTTCAGGATGAAAAGAAATGGGATGGACTAAGCAAAGGCAAAATCCTAGAGGAAAACCTGCTTCAGTCTGTTTTCCACCAGACATTGGGAGAGGAATTCACCTTTCAGCAGGACAATTACCTACAGCACAAAGCCAAATCTACACTGGCGTTTCTTACCCAGAAGACAGTGAATGTTTCTGAGTGGCCAAGTTAAAGTTTTGACTTAAATCTACTTAAACATCTATGGCAAGACTTGAAAATGTCTACCCAAGATCCCCCAACACCTTGACAGAGCTTATAAATATTGTACAATCCAGGCATGCAAAGCTCTTATGAGACATACCTAAGAAGACTCACAGCTCTAATCGGTGCCAAAGGGGTTTCTAACATACAATGACTCAAGTTGGTGAATACTTATCTAATCAAGTTATATTACTTATTAATACAAAAGTATAATGTTCTACTTTGATGTGACAGAGTCTTTTGATTAAATAGTTAACAAAAAATATAAATTAAATCAATTTTAATTGCACTTTGTAACACAATAAAATGTGAAGAAATCCAAGGGGGGTGTAGACTCTCTATAGTGTTACGAACCGGCTCAGGGTTCGCAACAAAAGGGAGACAACGTGGAGACAAAGGGTAACAAAAATATATATTTATTAAATAAAGCAACTAAGTAGATAACAATGGCATGTGTAATCAGTAATCAGTAGTGTAAGTGAGTGTGTTGCATACTTGAATGTAATAATGCTGAGTGTTGAAAGGTGCCAAAGCAAATAACCAAAAAAAACCACAAAACTACACAACCAAAAACAGCAAGGTGTCTGTGTGGAGAGAGTCTCCTCAATGAATGGGGAAGAGGTCCATTTATCCTGGGAAACACCTGAGCCCAGGTGTTTCCCATTCATCTGACGACCCTTCCAACTCCGCCCACCGGCCTCCTAATAAAGAAACAAGAGAGAGAATACGGCAGACAGAGTGGGAGGGTCGTCACACCCCCCCCCATAAAACCGGGGACCAACAAGGGCCCCGGAACAACGTACCAGCCTCTGCGTCCCAAATTTACAAGAGGTTACATGTTCATCTTCCACTTGCCCCAGCCAACCTCCTTCTCCCCAGACCTCAGCAACCTTTGTATACAGGAAGCAACTTTTAAGAGGAAAGAAGACAACGAGACCAGGAGGGAACAGACAGGAACGACAGAACACGACAACACCAAACAACGGTCAGTCACATAAATATTCAGGAACAGGGCGCACGAGAGAGCGCATCCGCAATCACGTTATCAGTTCCCCGGATATGCCTCACATCGAGATGGAAGGATTGTAAAAATAAACACCATCTCATTATCCTCTGATTGGGACACATCATGGACCTGAAAAAGGTGAGAGGGTTATGGTCGGTGTAGACCACAATAGGTACTACCCCCGACCCAACATACACTTCAAAGTGTTGTAACGCCCAAATGAGTGCTAGCGCTTCTTTTTCAATGACCGAGTAGTTCAACTGACAACGGTCAAATTTCCTGGAAAAGAAACTAACAGGCCTCTCAACCCCAGACACATCTGCTTGCAGCAAAACTGCACCTGCCCCCACATGACTAGCATCCACCTGCAAGGTAAATGCCAAATCCACACGAGGAGCAGCCAGCACCGGAGTTGAGGTAAGCAACTTCTTTGCATCTTCAAAAGCCTGTTGACAATGAGAAGACCATACGTAAACAGCCTTAGCTTTCAACAATTCGGTCAAGGGAGCGACCACAGTAGAAAAGTTCCTACAAAATCCACGGTAGTAACCAATCATTCCCAAGAAACGCATAAGTTCCTTTTTTGTAGTTGGTGGTGGAAAAGCATCAATAGCTACCACTTTAGCCCGAACCGGACGCACTTCACCCTGCCCAACCACCTTTCCAAGGTATGTAACAGTTGCCTGAGCAAACTCACATTTAGCCAAATTGATCGTGAGGTGACCTGCAGCCAGCCGCTCAAACAAGGCTTGAATACGAGACAGATGTTCCTCCCAGGTATCTGCATATATCACTACATCGTCCAGATAAACAGCGCACCCGGCCAGCCCTGCAACAACCCTGTTCATAAGTCGCTGAAAAGTGGCAGGTGCATTACGCAGGCCAAAACTCATAACCGAATACGAGTACAGACCAGAGGGTGTAATAAAGGCAGAGATTTCACGTGCCCTACTCGTTAGGGGCACCTGCCAATAGCCCTTTAACAGGTCAAATTTGCTCACAAACTTAGCTGCTCCGACTTTATCTACGCAGTCCTCCATTCGAGGAAGAGGAAATGAATCTGGCTTAGTGACAGCATTTACCTTACGGTAGTCCGTACAAAATCTGTTTGTTCCATCCGGTTTACTGACCAATATACAGGGAGAAGCCCAACTGGAGAAAGAAGGCTCTGCTATCTTACTCTCCAGCATGTACCTGACCTCAGCATCCAGACAACGCAGTTTCTCTGCAGAAACTCTATAGAACCGCTGACGAATAGGGTCAGCATCTCCAATGTCAATATCATGCTCTATCAAGTTGGTACGTGTTGGTATATCAGAAAACAACTCTGGAAATTTCCGAATCAGATCAACCATCTCTTTTCGCTCATCAACAGGTAGATGGTTAAGAAGGTTGTCCAAAATATCCAGTGTCTCTGAATTTTTCAATCTACCTTGCAATACGCAATCGTCGGGACCAGGAACATCTTCCTCATCATGCACAGACCTAGCATGAGAAGAACCAAAGGATGTAACGGTATCAGCCAAAAGAACAGGTTTACCGTCCTCTTTAGACTCCCACTGTTTAGTCTCCGTTGAACGTGCATAATAGGGTTTTAACAAATTTACATGGCACAGTTGGTGTGCTTTTCTCCGTTCTGGAGTGGCAACTAGATAATTCTGCTCAGTGTACTGGCGCACCACTGTATATGGACCTTGAAACTTGGCTTGAAAAGGAGAACCAATAATTGGCAGCAAAGCAAGAACCTGGTCACCTGGACTAAAGTGACGAGGCTCAGTTCGACGATCAAATATGCCCTTCATCCTTTCCTGTGAAGATGATAGCTTTTCTTTCGCCATTTCACCAGCGGCATACAAGCGTCGCCGGAAATCACACACATACGATAACAAGGACTGAGGAGGCTCGGGAGATTTCCAATCATCCTGGAGAACAGATAAAAGTCCACGCACCCTATGTCCAAACACAAGGTCATTTGGACTGAAACCTGTGCTCTCCTGTGAAACCTCCCTAGCGGCTAACAGTAACCAAGGCAACCCCTCCTCCCAATCCTTATCCATCTCAGTACAATAAGCTCTCAACAAGGACTTAAGTGTTTGATGGAAACGTTCCAGTGCTCCCTGACTTTGCGCATGATAGGCGCTAGACAAATTGTGTTTAATATGGAGCTGTTGTAAAACCTGACCAAAGAGAGTAGAGGTGAAATTTGATCCTTGATCACTCTGAATGACCTTAGGAATTCCAAACAGTGAGAAAAACTGAGTCAAAGCTTTTAACACAGACTTAGTCGTGATAGACCGGAGAGGATAGGCAGCCGGAAACCTAGTGGTCTGACACATCACAGTCAACAAATAATTACTACCTTTTTTAGAACGAGGCAGAGGACCAACACAATCAATAATCAGGTACTCAAAAGGTTGGCTGAGTACCGGAATAGGAAACAGTGGTACCGGCTTAATAGCTTGATTAGGTTTACCAGTTAATTGACAGGTGTGACAAGTTTTGATAAACTCAGAAACATCTCTCTTCAATCCAGGCCAAAAGAAATGTCTTAATATACGATTGTAGGTTTTCCTCACACCCATATGTCCAGCAACATCATTGTGAGAAGTGGTCAAAACCAACTCACGAAGCTTAACTGGTACAACAACCTGACTAATCGCCTCCCCCAGAAAACAACTACCATGAGACATCCACTTTCTCATCAGGACATCCTCTTGGAGAAAATATCCATGTGCAACATCTCCCAACTGTTCCACAGGCACAATTTGGTCACGCAACTTCTCTAATGTGGGGTCAGTCCTTTGCGCATCGATTAGATCGGAGCGGGGTACAGGTAACGGAATAACGGGGAAAACAGTGATAGACGTCTTTGTGGTATTCTCATTTACCGACGCAGTAACTAGATCGCCATGGATCATAGACCGCGTCACTGCACACGCAGAGAACACCTCTGGGAAACTCTGCGCACTCTCATCAGGAATCCCTACAATTACCGGTGTATTGGAAACCACTAGAGCTGGAGACACAACAGGCCACACACGCTCACCAGCCAAGTTATTCCCAAGGATAACGTCAATACCCTCAATAGGCAATGAAGGACGCACCCCCACAACAACCTCACCTTTCACCAGTCCACAATCCAACATTAATCTATGCAATGGAACTGACAGAGTGTTCAAACCTATTCCCCTAATTAGCACGCTATTCCCTGAATCAGTCTCAGCAGAGAAGGGTAACAGAGATTCCAACACAAATGATTCAGAGGCACCTGTGTCTCTTAGGATCTTCACTGGCACTAGGTTCTTACTTCCTAACAGGGACACAAAACCCTCCGTAATGAAAGGTAAATAGTCTGGATCAATATGGACTTTCACCTGCCCCTGGGCCTGAGACAATATGTCAGGAGTGAACTGATGTGGAACAGGCGCAGCTAACGCCGTAGGCTTCGATTTAACAAAAGTACCTGTACTGAACTTATCCCTAGACCTAAGAACCGGACATTCGTTTTTCCAATGTCCTGAGCCTAGACAGTAGTGACACTCTTGACCAAAGTCAGTTTTACCATGGGAGTCAGGCTCAACCCTAGCTGAATAAAACTCTGCCCGTGAACCAGAGTATCTCGGTGACCGAGGTCCAAATCTCTCCGAACGTCTCCACTCACTCCGAATACGGGGCTCTACAAAAACAGTTTTGTGAGTCAAAACATATTCATCTGCCAAAACCGCAGCTTCAGCGACAGTTTTAACTTTCCGTTCGTTAATATACGTGGCTATACGATCAGGGACTGTGTCCTTAAATTGCTCTAACATAATCAGCTCACACAGCCCTTGGAAAGTCATAACTGCAGAGGCGGAACACCAGCGATTAAACTGTGAAGATAATTGTCGCACAAACTCAACATGAGTTTGTTTATCATCCCTTTTTAAAGTTCTAAATCGTTGGCGGTAAGCCTCAGGAACCAATTCGTAAATCTGTAACACCGCCGTTTTAACCTTATCATAAATGACACTGTCGGCTACACTAAGAGCTGAATATGCTTCCTGCGCTTTACCAGTCAGCACACATTGTAACATCAAAGCGCGATCAGAATCAGGCCAACTCCTAGCGTTAGCAACACGCTCAAACAACAAAAAGAATGTCTCAGGATCCTTTTCATTAAACTGAGGCAACAACCGTAAATTCCCAACAATGTCAAATGTGTCCGGGGCACGACCAAAAGAGGAACGATTCCTAAGTAATTCTGGGTCACCTTCCCAGAGCAAACTCTCTCCTGAGAGCTTTCCTTCCCTAACCAACTCTAGTCGCTCTTGTTGCAGCTTGATTTTAGCACGCTCGATATCCTGTTTAAATTCCAATTCCTTTTCATGTTTTAACTGATCAGCAGCCAATTCCTTTTCATATTTTAACTGATCAGCAGCCAATTCCTTTTCATATTTTACACGATCTGCACGCTCCTTATCCTGTTTAAATTCCAATTCCTTTTCATATTTTAACTGATCAGCAGCCAATTCCTTTTCATATTTTAACTGATCAGCAGCCAATTCCTTTTCATATTTCATACGATCGTACTCTAGCTTCTCACGATCGTGCTCTTGCTGTAACAGAAGCAGCTCTTTCTGCTGTTCAAAAAGAAGATTACTAGGACTAACCGATGGAGTGGTAATTGTGACATATCGGGGAGACGGCGAGTCCTCAGCAGAGGCTGCCCCAGTGGTAACTTCAAGAATACCACTCTCCATCAGATTGGCCTTCAATATTAACCTAATGGAATTTTTTAGACGTTTATCACTAATTTCAATTTTGTAGTGTTCAGCAACCTTCAACAGCTGTTCTTTAGTACATACGTCTAACAGTTCCTCTGATGGAAAGCGAATGAACTCGTCTACATTAGACGCCATAGTCAGAGAGAGAGAGAGGAAAGGGAGAGAAAAAAAAAATCTCACTCAACCCCTCTGAGCACATCAGACCACAACAAGAGAAAAAACAATCACACTGGTACCACAGAAAAGAGATGAGATATGGAGCTTCCCCAAAACCTACAATAACTCAACCCTAGTCTTCATGCAGATTTGCGGTGGGTAATTATGCACTGTAGCCCGCTGGCGAGGAAGTAACCCCCCAGCACGCTGGTAGATTCCACCAAGCCACGGATGTGCTCCCGAGACAACTGCTCAGTCCACAGACACCACACAAAAATAACAAACATTAACCATGCCCAACATATTCCAAAAATGAAACACGTCGCTAAGCCTATCAGGGGAAAAAGGCTATAGCTCCGGTAGTAAGTTTCACTACCCTAACCAAATCTCCCACCGAGGTACACAGCTGATTGTACTCACCTCAGACCAATGTTCCCACAGCGAGTAGAACAAGTGTTTCCAGGCTGGGCAGAGGCCTGGAAACTAACCAATGTACTCTCTCCAACGCAGCACACAAACAAAACAACCAAAGACAACCAGTACTGAGCACCAAACTCAAACTAACAAACAAAACACCTCAAGTTAACATACCTCCACGTTTTCTCCCAAACAAAAGTTCAAGATCCCGGATGAGCCCCCACTTGTTACGAACCGGCTCAGGGTTCGCAACAAAAGGGAGACAACGTGGAGACAAAGGGTAACAAAAATATATATTTATTAAATAAAGCAACTAAGTAGATAACAATGGCATGTGTAATCAGTAATCAGTAGTGTAAGTGAGTGTGTTGCATACTTGAATGTAATAATGCTGAGTGTTGAAAGGTGCCAAAGCAAATAACCAAAAAAAACCACAAAACTACACAACCAAAAACAGCAAGGTGTCTGTGTGGAGAGAGTCTCCTCAATGAATGGGGAAGAGGTCCATTTATCCTGGGAAACACCTGAGCCCAGGTGTTTCCCATTCATCTGACGACCCTTCCAACTCCGCCCACCGGCCTCCTAATAAAGAAACAAGAGAGAGAATACGGCAGACAGAGTGGGAGGGTCGTCACAATAGGCACTGTAAATAACTGGGACATGGCGGTCAGGACCCAAGCAGGAGAGATTGGTCTATATAAGGAAAGGAATAGAGAGAGAGAGAGAGCTGCAGGGAGAGCTACAGTGTGCACTGATGCAGGTGAAACAGAGGTTGTCCTAACATTTTAGCCAAACCTTCTATCAGAAGGGCATGGTAACCTTGCAGGTTTCTCTCTCTCGTAAAGGTTTTCACTTATGCCTGCTGTGGAAGAATAACCTATTTATATGAAATGGCTTGGCTCATCTAATCTTTTGTTAGTTCGACCAGGTGTGTGTGTGTGTGTGTGTGTGTGTGTGTGTGTGTGTGTGTGTGTGTGTGTGTGTGTGTGTGTGTGTGTGTGTGTGTGTGTGTGTCACAGTGACAGGCAGTGGGGCCTGAGATGGTCAGGTCTGAATCCCTGTGGTTGAACCAGTGTGTTTGGCTGGATGTGACCGACCTCAGCACTGTTCTGTATTCACCTATTGACACTTGGCGACATCAGGTGACAGCAAGGGAACATAGTGTGGGCCCATTTCAGATGTTGACGGAGCGTAGAGCTACTGGGAGCGGGAACACCGATCCAAAGCCATGTTAAAGAAATGGAAGCACTTACAATGTGTGATTGTGTTGGACTGCTGTGCTTCATCATGGAGAGAGAGAGGAGGGGACAGAGAGAGAGAGACAAGAGAGACTAGAGAGAGGGACACTAGAGTGAGAAGAAGAGAGAGAGACATAAGAGAGACTAGAGAGGGAGCGAGGGCAGGCTTACATACAGCATTGTTGATTAATGGCTGGTGGAGGTGACTTGTGGTGGGTAATGGCTGCACCTTGGTTGTGTTATGGATGTTATATTTAACTAGTTTCTGAAGCAGAGAGTGCACCGTGGTGTATGTGGGGGGGAGATGGGGGTGGGGGGGGGTCTGCCAAACATGAACCCATGAGGAGAGCACGTCAGTGAACCAGCTCTGCTCTGGACACGAGGCCCGAGGTCTTCCTCCGGCTGACTAGTCATCTGTCACCTTCTGAAATGAAGGGATAAGCCACCTCCTTTGAAGCTCATATCTTCATGGCACTGCCTAGGATGTATTCTATTCCCATTCAGATGTGCAGGGCCCTCTGTGTGTGTGTGTGTGTGTGTGTGTGTGTGTGTGTGTGTGTGTGTGTGTGTGTGTGTGTGTGTGTGTGTGTGTGTGTGTGTGTGTGTGTGTGTGTGTGTGTGTGTGTGTGTGTGTGTGTGTGTGTGTGTGTGTATATGTGCGTGCTCGCCCGCAGGGGTGCTCTGTGTTCAGGGGTATTATTTCTCCTCTGGCTTTATACTGAGAAGGCCCAAATGCAAAACAAGAAGAATAAGAGAGAGGGCCTGGGAAGGCTGGGTATAGGACTGAGTGGCGTGGCCTCGGCCCGTTGGCTGCACTGCTGAAAGCTCTTAGAGAACAGGTCCTTTTCTTCCACCCACAGCTGATCTGCTCTTCAATTAACAGCTATTTATGCAAGGCTGACAGTGTTGATGGACAGCAAGAGCACAGCCAAGGCTTCCTTTGTTTTCAGGGCAGAGTGACGGCCTGTACAGTTGAGGGTGTGCAGGAGTATTGAGTCTGCATAGCAGGAGGAGGTGAGGGTTAGGGTGAGCCAAAGCAGCAGCACAGGGAGGCGAGAGGAGGAGCCATGGCCATAATTAAGGTTCGGCATGTTTGGCACTTGGTTTGACTCTTTGTCCTCAGTACATCAGTATCTTCACATATTAGTGATGACTGAGGGAGGCCCAGTGAGGTGTGACCAGAGAAGTTTTCCCACATGTTTACAGGTAATAAACACATACAGCCCTGAGGTTTGGAACAAGGACAGGCAGGGGGATTTCAGGGAGTAACTCTCAATCTATCTCAGGAAATGTTGTTATTTTGCTCCGAGTTTCACACCCACAATGCTGTTGGATGAGATTAGGCACAGTGAATTGTCAATGGGGCTGCAGTGCAGACAGTGCAATAGGGCTTCAGAGGGATAAACAAAGTTGACTGAGTCAGAGGCTGGGCGAGGCCGTCCAAATCAGCGGCACTCAGTGGAGGACAGTCATCAGGCCGGGGGATCACAGGCAGTGACATGAACCCACGGAGTCACAGCTTTTATGGAAAGATGAGATTTGCTGTTAACCATTTTTTTTTTATCCAGAAAGCGCAAAAGGACACTTGCCCCGCCATGAACTTTATATGACAGTAAGGAGGAGCACAGAGTAGAGGGAGTGGGGCTGGCCTGCACTTACCTGTTCAGGCGTCAGCATGCTTCAGTTCGGCTGGCGCCTAGCCAAGCTCGGCTAGCCAAACCTAATGAGTGTGTTAGCATACTCCCTTAAAAGACTTTCACTTGAAAAATGAGAATAAAGCAGCAATAGTATTGTTTGTCCATTTTGAGATGCCGTAGCCAGTATACACTTCCTCAAAATAGTCAGAATTAATTCTGACGTTTTTGCAGAGGAGATCTTCGTCGGCAATTTTGTATCTGACTAGGATGTTTGGTGCAGTATTTCTCAAGTGAAAAAATTTGCATGAGGACAAGTGGTCTCTCGTTGAATGACAACAGGCTCTTCATTGAAGGATCCCTACTGTTGACCAATCTCTGACGAGGGTGTGTAGACTTCAGCTACTGACTTCGGCTTACCTCCAGAACATTTTTGGTGTGCCCAAACAGCTGAAAAAAAATCCTTGCCCAAGTCCAAAACGAACAAAAACTTCACAAAATGTTGTCACAATATATGCACAAACTGTTCGGAACTGTTTCGGCTGGGAAGCATGCGGACGCCTTTAGGTGAAGTGTTTTTACATAACGCTTTCTTAAAATACACTGTATGTATGATATGTGTGGCCCGTATGCGTCGTATGTAATATTTTCTCTAACTTCTTGTGGATGTGGAACAGGGATGTACACTCTTAGAAAAATAGGTGCTATCTAGAACCTAAAAGGGTTCTTCGGCTGTCCCCATAGGAGAACCCTTTGAAGAACCCTTTTTGGTTCTAGGTATAACCATATTTTCTAAGAGTGTAGAACCTCTAGAATCATTCTATCATTAGGAGGAAGGTCATTGAACCCTGGTGGAAGGTGCAAGATGATGGGTGGTTATGAAAGGCATTATATATCCTATCGATTTTTGCCCGCCCCATTTCCTGATATGTAGGGGTGTCTTCCGGCCCACCCCACTGTGAAAGCTGCAGGTGCATCAGCTCCGATTGGCAGGAATCGGATATCCAGGGAACTGCCAACCTCAAGTATGACCTCATTAATTACACCTGTCAATGAATCCCCATGGATCTCTCTCAATGTTCACAGCAGCCATCTAGCCTGGAGATGCAGCTTTCTCTGGGTTAGAGAACTCTGTGTGCCTCACAGCACAACGCTGGCAGCTGTGGTGGTGAGAGAGACCCCCCTTCTCTCTGACACACACACCCACACACATGCACACACACACACCTCTCTTGGGTGCAGCCGGAATAATTTGATCTTTATTTAAATCCTTAAATTATAGCTTATAAAAAATGCATGGGTAGCTGTTTATATGAGGCGCTGGCCACTGTGGAGGCTGCTGCACAGGCTGCCCTGTGATGTGTAATTGGTCTGAAGGTTGCCAACCCTTTGAACAAGTCAGGACGGAGAGCTCCTGCAAACTGCAGTGTGCTCAGAATGAGGATGGCTGTCTTTATTCTGCATCTCTATCTCTTTCTTTTCTCTCTTCTGCCCCAGCTCTCTCTCTCTACCTCTCTCTCTTTCTCCCTCTCCCTCTTTATCTCAAGGCTGAAAGCATGGCTAGAATCACATTGTGGAAACTAAATTCTGTAACAGTGTAGCACAGTGTCATGACGTGGCCCTTTCTGGGTGTAGATTGTGGCTTCCCCCTCTCTCACTCTCTCCTACACCTAGGTTCTGTTATCTCAGGTCGTAAATTCCTGGAGGAGATTCTCTCCCCCTTTTCATACAGAGAGAGAGAGACCACAGGGTGAACAAGGGATTTCACTTGGCCAAACTCCTAAATCCCCAAAATGGGAGATTTAAACAATATGTCCACCTTGAGAGTGTGGGAATGGTCCGTGGACACTTAAGGGACAGTTATGTTGAGTGTGTTTCATTTTGTGACCTCATGAAGGACAGAAAACACACGTAACTATATCTCTGAATGTGTACATTTCTCAATTATGGGGTTTGCATCTAATTCTTGTATAAAATGAATGAGTAAAGATTAAACTATTTGTGAAATGATGTAATGTGATGTTAACCTTTAATTTTGAGAGAATTGTATGCCTTGTAAAGTTTAACTAGTCACCGGCCACGCCCCCATGAGCACAGACATGATCTGGTGTCATGGAACCGCCTTTTCTATTGTTACGAATAAAACCTCATCCTGAGGAAATACTCTTCAGACCACGCATACCTCGGTGTAAACTGAGGTGGCACAGGTTTGAGCACCAAGACTAAGCAAACCCACAGTGGGAGCTGTGATTGCGAATAGTTGAGTACCAAAACTAGAAAACTATACCATTATCATTGATTAATTAATTTAATTTGCTTTTGCAAATTCATTCAAAAACTTCCACATTACTGGTACAGTGCTGATGGTTTATTAACGTCTATAAATATATTAAAATCGTCTTTGCAGCTTCCAACGTATACCAAAACCAAACTTTGGAAAAATAGGAAGAACAATATTCATTTCAAATGTTCTAATAATGTGCAAGCGATCAGGGGGGTAGTCCCCACCCGCCCGCTAATTAGTGAACCTCCACCCATAAATGGATTGATCTCTGACCTCAGCAGCGATACCAACCCTAATTATGCCATTAGCGGAAAAACAGCAGACGCTCTCCAAAATCAACCATGGGGCGCAGGCCTCGTAAAGGTTCTCTCCAGTCTAGCCCTGATGTCTTGCCATCCGAGATTGGCATCAGTCCAATACCGCAGTGCAGAACTGAAGCACGAGCAGGTAACGGTAGACATAAAGGGACAGGTGGAGAGAACCGGAAAACCAATGACAAATGCAGAAAAGGGGAACATTTTGCTAGCTATGGAACTGCGTTTGAAAACTGAACCATTAAATGTAATTGCAGAAACTTATGACGATGAACGAGCACAAACTCTTCAACAAAATCGTCTTCTACAGATACAAAATCACCTTCTACAGGAACAACTTGATTTAACCAAAACTAAATACGATGATGTCCACGCCAAACTAGATAAATCTGATGAGTTATATACAAACAGGAGCGTTCAACTTGATAACATGCATGCAGTTTTGTTGAACGTTACTCAAAGTAACACAGTTCTACTCAAAATGATGCAGACCAAAGACGATCAGTTAATGAACACAATGACTAAGTTGGATGACAAATCAGCAGAACTCATTGAAGTCGCTGACCAAATGAATGATGAGAGAACTCAGGTGATGAAGATGGAAGTATTGATTTCAAAGCAAGCGGAGGAAATCTCATCACTGAGTCTCTCGCTCCGTACTCAAGACCTCTATCTGCAAACCATGACAGATAAGTTTGAGACCGAAAGGAGCAAGTTCGACACTCACGTGTCCAAAATCAGTACTCTAAGTGCTCAAGTGGACTCTAATAGACACGTGACGAGGTTCATTCGTCTACAACAACACGTGCTAAATGACTATGCTAAACTTGCCACAGCTTTGAAATTAGAATTCAGTAGTTCTGCGACTCGCAAACACAATAGCTCACTGCCTAACACTGTCAAACAAGCTCGGAACGAACACCCACAAGCTTACTATCATAGGCTTCGTTCAGCTTACTTTGGCCTACTCACTGAAACAGGAATGGAAGAGCTGTTACCATTCAAACAAATGTTTCTGTCGAACATGTATCCCACCTTCATTACCTACTTGGGCCCTGCAGCCCACATTGGCTTGCCTATCTTACAACTCAGAGAGCTTGCAAGCACAGCTTTTGAGGCATCAAAAGTTCACAACGCTAAGAGCCCTGACCACTCGGTTTTGAAGTTTGACCAGGAGCACTCACTCCAGTTAGAGGGTGCATTATCAGGTATTGGAGCGTTGAGAGATGACGCACAACAACGGTTTCTACCACGAAACCACGATTCCAATAACCTCTGCGGTCGAAATAACTGTAAAGTACGTCGCCAGCAGACGGACTGACGATTCCAACAGATAAGGGATCACTACACACAGTTGATAATTATATTAATTGAAATGCTAATCCTTTGCACATGAACGCTCACTCATTCGGGAATAATTCAGTCAATATATTTACGCCCACATGTCGTTGTGATCTTCTCTGTTGGAATTGTCAGTCTGTCTGCTGGAGAGTCAGTTCATCAGAAAGTGGTTGTAGGTCTATCGGCGGCTCCTGATAGTGTCTGTTGTAATGCATACGTCAGGCGTCCATTGCTCTTAGAATACATGTTTTGGCGGTTGTCGGTATTCGCATCCCATATTTACATAATTTCTAGCTGCAGACTAGTAATTAGTATCTAAGAATTGCTCTTATTGTGTAGGGATCGATAGTCTCAGAGTTGAACCGTTTCCAGCCGTGTAGCCAATGCTCCACATGGTATGGTTTTCTAGTTTTGGTACTCACCTATTCGCAATCACAGCTCCCACTGTGGGTTTGCTTAGTCTTGGTGCTCAAACCTGTGCCACCTCAGTTTACACCGAGGTATGCGTGGTCTGAAGAGTATTTCCTCAGGATGAGGTTTTGTTCGTAACAATAGAAAAGGCGGTTCCATGACACCAGATCATGTCTGTGCTCATGGGGGCGTGGCCGGTGACTAGTTAAACTTTACAAGGCATACAATTCTCTCAAAATTAAAGGTTAACATCACATTACATCATTTCACAAATAGTTTAATCTTTACTCATTCATTTTATACAAGAATTAGATGCAAACCCCATAATTGAGAAATGTACACATTCAGAGATATAGTTACGTGTGTTTTCTGTCCTTCATGAGGTCACAAAATGAAACACACTCAACATAACTGTCCCTTAAGTGTCCACGGACCATTCCCACACTCTCAAGGTGGACATATTGTTTAAATCTCCCATTTTGGGGATTTAGGAGTTTGGCCAAGTGAAATCCCTTGTTCACGAACCCACGCCAGGGTTGTGGGTTCGATTCCCACGGGGGGCCAGCACAGAAAAAAAAAAATGTATGAAATTGTATGAAATGTATGCATTCACTACTGTAAGTCGCTCTGGATAAGAGCGTCTGCTAAATGACGTAAATGTAAATGTAATGTAAATGTCTCTCTCTCTCTGTATGAAAAGGGGGAGAGAATCTCCTCCAGGAATTTACGACCTGAGATAACAGAACCTAGGTGTAGGAGAGAGTGAGAGAGGGGGAAGCCACAATCTACACCCAGAAAGGGCCACGTCATGACAACAGGATAGGTCATGTTATAATAGTACTGTAGAAGATGTAGACCCCAGGAAGATTAGCTGCTGCTTTTGCAACAGCTAATGGGCATCCTAATAAAATACCAAATTCCAAAATAGAAGACAAATAGATGTGTGGATTTAAACCCTTTCATCCAGTGGTTTAACACATGAGCTCATAAAGTAATGAAGTCAAGCATTGAGTTTCCTCATGAAAACATACTATAAGTTGGTCATTTAAACAGATGTTTCATTCACCAGTGGAAGCTGAGTCCCATTGAATCCCATCTTCTCATCCCCAAAGCTCTGTGCTGTGCAGTCTGCAAGGGAGGGAGGGATCTGTCCGTCTTCAGTCATACTGCGACAGAGACGGTCTCTGAGACAGTCAGGATAGAGTCCTCTGCTGCGTACCCCAATAGAGCAGAGCTCACACTGAGTGTGTGAGAAGCACAATCTTCGTCCCTCCACACCCCAGACACAGACACACACTCCCGATCAATGGCAGGGCCCTCCCGCCGCCCCAAAGCATGGAATACCACATTTGTTTGTTTACGCCTCGTTTTCTTTTCCTGAACTCTATTAACATTTATATTGCAGCCGAAGGTGTTGGAAGTCCCTCTCGCAGCGGGGGCACACCCAGCTTAGATGAGAAGGAGCTTCACTCTGGGTTTCCCAGGCACAAAGACTTGTGTTTACGCGACCATTATCCTACCATTCCCTAAACTCCCCTCTCTCTCTCTCTCTCTCTCTCTCTCTCGCTCTCTCTCTCTCGTTCTCTCTCTCTCTCTGCTTTCTTATTTGTGTCACCATTTGGCCTAACTTGCCTCTTACACAAATCTTTAAGCTTGTATCTCTCCTAAGGTAAATTGATTGTTTGAAAAAATGTTATGTGGCATCTGGAAAGTTTCTGGATTGCTCTGCTTGATTGGGTATTAGCTCTCATGAATGAGAGAGAGAGATAACAGTGTCCGAAGGGACTTATTGTGAGGAGGGAGAACAAGACATCCGGTTTTCACTCTTTCTTACACATTTTAACACACTTCAAGGCCCTGGAATATGCCAATGTAAACCGTTTCTGTCAGACAGAGCCTCACCATCCGAGCTAGAGGCTTGTCTTGAACCAATCACATCTATTCTAACACACTCATGAAATCACCACCTGAGGCTTCATACGATCGGCCATATTTTGGCCACCACAGAAATAACCCAGATGACATGGCGAGTGAGTCATAGGGATTCCAGCTGTATGTCTTGTTAGTTTTGACAGTTGTATAACGGCTCAGACACACCAATAGCGTTTCCTGGCCGAGAATACTTAGCATCTCTGAGCGTAATTTTCAAACCGAGTGCGCACCAATTTTCCATGTAGAATTGCATGAAAAATGTGGCACATATTGGCTCATACTACAGTCTGCTGGTTGTTCATTGGATAGTTTATTTTCTGTTAAGCCTGTACATTGTGTATTGGCATTTCTCTATGTGTTTTTCACATGTATCCTTCTGAGGGACAAGAGTAAATACTGTTAAAGATTATGTAAAGAAACAGCAATATTTGATTAAGGCTACTCTGTACCCTGCCCTAATGATCCGTTGACTATCCCTTAAGCCAACCATAAACTTCCTGTGTGGACAGTGGACTGGCAGATCCAGGCGTGGTTTCAGACTAGTGTACAGTATTTGCCATGAACTGGTGGGAGGAACACCCACAGTCACAGACATGCTGTCACCAGCAGGCTCTTGCTCTTGTCTGCTTCCTCCCAGTCAGCCGGCCCAAAAAGCCCTGGAGGAGGAGGGGGGTGGGGGGTGAGTAACATTCTCTGATATGGCTACATGGGCCCTCGATCACCATGACTGGCTCTGCATGGAGCGCCGGGCCCTGTGGCCTTCCTCAGTATGGCCATAATCCTGTAGGCCAGGGGTCTCAAACCTTTTCTAGCATGAGAGCTACTTTTAAAAAAAATCTACAAGCTACTCGTTTTTTTCTAACTTTCAAATAGGCACATTCATCTCTTGTCCACTTCCTTGCAACTCTTCCCCGGGTCCTTAGTGTACAAGAGAAAGTAGTGCACTATGTTTTGTGTCAATAAAAACAACTCTTAAGGGGGACCATATAAAATCCTAGTTGTTTGGCGAGCTACTCATAGGTGGGCTGCGAGCTATGATTGACCTGTTGGAGACCCCTGCTGTAGGCTGTATGTCTGTGAACCAGGGGCCACAGGATTGGCTGTGGCTGGGGCCAAAGTATGTGAGTGGAGCTGGAGCAAAGCGGGAGCGGAGCGTACCCAATTTGACTGCAGCGAAGAGTGAGATTCCCAAAGGCTGGAGTGTCGGCCTTCTTGCAAGCTCCGATTTTGCTCTAGTTGCACTCCAGTAGCGCTCACTTCAGGACCTCAGGGCATGCCCGGCCCAGCATGCATTTGTAGTCTACTTGTGTGCTTCTATAGCCCCTTGCTTTAGCTACTGTCATAGAGTTAACTAAATATTTTCATAAAGAAACTGATAGAACAAAATCAAGGTGACTTACAAAGATGAGGACCAAGAGCAAGAGAGGGAGTGTGGTGATGTAGTGTCCACAACTAAAGAATCATTGTGGAATCTGAAAAGACACATTCCGAAAGCATGATGGTGTGCTTACTACGTGCACGTGCTAAAAGAAAGGAATGAGGTGGGTAGATAACTAAGTGTGTCAATGTAGCTAAATATTTATAAACCAAAAATATTGTTAATTTTGTTTCTATTATCTATACAATAGGCCACAATTGATTTTGGCCCAATAAGCCTGGCATATTCCCACGTTCAAAGGAGCTTTCCGTTTTGATTAGGTTATTTTGCCTAAAATCTTTAGGTCTACCTATAGAAAAACAAAACTGCTCTGCATCTCTGCCCAGCCTGGCAAAAGTGGCCAAAAGGGGTGTTTAGCATCCCCTGCCAGTGAGGAGAGGATGTTCTCTGCTGCTGACCTGCTGACCTGCTGACCTGCTCTCCAGGTACCATCACATGAGCTTGAAGCCACAGACTGGCCAAACTGCTGTTTCTAAAAATTAATTCAAGGGAACTAATAAGTCATTTTTCATTTAATTTGTATTTAATTCTATGTAAGTCATAGAGTCTATATGCGCAATATATAAACTATAATGATTGAATACAACAAAATGTTGTTTAAATGCTGAGCGTTTTATGTCCCTACCAGCCTATTCTGTTGCACTTGAAAATGCTTCACAATGTATTTATTTGTAGGCTACAGCCTTGAAATAATTGAAATAATATAGCCTAAATAATTCATTTTCGTTCCTTCTTAGGTTCCCTGTCTGGCTCCTGACCTATTTAGAGTGTTTATATGCTGTTTAATATGACATGTAGCCTATTTAGAGTGTTTATATGCTGTTTAATATGACATGTAGCCTATTTAGAGTGTTTATATGCTGTTTAATATGACATGTAGCATATTTAGAGTGTTTATATGCTCTTTAATATGACATGTAGCCTATTTAGAGTGTTTATATGCTGTTTAATATGACATGTAGCATATTTAGAGTGTTTATATGCTGTTTAATATGATATGTAGCATATTTAGTGTTTATATGCTGTGTAATATGACATGTAGCCTATTTAGAGTGTTTATATGCTGTTTAATGTGACATGTAGCCTATTTAGAGTGTTTATATGCTGTTTAATATGACATGTAGCCTATTGAGAGTGTTTATATGCTGTTTAATGTGACATGTAGCCTATTTAGAGTGTTTATATGCTGTTTAATGTGACATGTAGCCTATTTAGAGTGTTTATATGCTGTTTAATATGACATGTAGCCTATTTAGAGTGTTTATATGCTGTTTAATATGACATGTAGCCTATTGAGAGTGTTTATATGCTGTGTAATATGACATGTAGCCTATTGAGAGTGTTTATATGCTGTGTAATATGACATGTAGCCTATTGAGAGTGTTTATATGCTGTGTAATATGACATGTAGCCTATTGAGGGTGTTTATATGCTGTGTAATATGACATGTAGCCTATTGAGAGTGTTTATATGCTGTGTAATATGACATGTAGCCTATTGAGAGTGTTTATATGCTGTGTAATATGACATGTAGCCTATTGAGAGTGTTTATATGCTGTGTAATATGACATGTAGCCTATTGAGAGTGTTTATATGCTGTTTAATATGACATGTAGCCTATTGAGAGTGTTTATATGCTGTGTAATATGACATGTAGCCTATTGAGAGTGTTTATATGCTGTGTAATATGACATGTAGCCTATTGAGAGTGTTTATATGCTGTGTAATATGACATGTAGCCTATTGAGAGTGTTATATGCTGTGTAATATGACATGTAGCCTATTGAGAGTGTTTATATGCTGTGTAATATGACATGTAGCCTATTTAGAGTGTTTATATGCTGTGTAATATGACATGTAGCCTATTGAGAGTGTTTATATGCTGTGTAATATGACATGTAGCCTATTGAGAGTGTTTATATGCTGTGTAATATGACATGTAGCCTATTGAGAGTGTTTATATGCTGTGTAATATGACATGTAGCCTATTGAGAGTGTTTATATGCTGTGTAATATGACATGTAGCCTATTGAGAGTGTTTATATGCTGTTTAATATGACATGTAGCCTATTGAGAGTGTTTATATGCTGTGTAATATGACATGTAGCCTATTGAGAGTGTTTATATGCTGTTTAATATGACATGTAGCCTATTTAGAGTGTTTATATGCTGTGTAATATGACATGTAGCCTATTTAGAGTGTTTATATGCTGTGTAATATGACATGTAGCCTATTGAGAGTGTTTATATGCTGTGTAATATGACATGTAGCCTATTGAGAGTGTTTATATGCTGTGTAATATGACATGTAGCCTATTGAGAGTGTTTATATGCTGTGTAATATGACATGTAGCCTATTGAGAGTGTTTATATGCTGTGTAATATGACATGTAGCCTATTGAGAGTGTTTATATGCTGTGTAATATGACATGTAGCCTATTTAGAGTGTTTATATGCTGTGTAATATGACATGTAGCCTATTGAGAGTGTTTATATGCTGTGTAATATGACATGTAGCCTATTGAGAGTGTTTATATGCTGTGTAATATGACATGTAGCCTATTGAGAGTGTTTATATGCTGTGTAATATGACATGTAGCCTATTGAGAGTGTTTATATGCTGTGTAATATGACATGTAGCCTATTGAGAGTGTTTATATACTGTGTAATATGACATGTAGCCTATTTAGAGTGTTTATATGCTGTGTAATATGACATGTAGCCTATTTAGAGTGTTTATATGCTGTGTAATATGACATGTAGCCTATTTAGAGTGTTTATATGCTGTGTAATATGACATGTAGCCTATTTAGAGTGTTTATATGCTGTGTAATATGACATGTAGCCTATTGAGAGTGTTTATATGCTGTGTAATATGACATGTAGCCTATTGAGAGTGTTTATATGCTGTGTAATATGACATGTAGCCTATTGAGAGTGTTTATATGCTGTGTAATATGACATGTAGCCTATTGAGAGTGTTTATATGCTGTTTAATATGACATGTAGCCTATTGAGAGTGTTTATATGCTGTGTAATATGACATGTAGCCTATTGAGAGTGTTTATATGCTGTGTAATATGACATGTAGCCTATTGAGAGTGTTTATATGCTGTTTAATATGACATGTAGCCTATTGAGAGTGTTTATATGCTGTGTAATATGACATGTAGCCTATTGAGAGTGTTTATATGCTGTTTAATATGACATGTAGCCTATTTAGAGTGTTTATATGCTGTGTAATATGACATGTAGCCTATTTAGAGTGTTTATATGCTGTGTAATATGACATGTAGCCTATTGAGTGTTTATATGCTGTGTAATATGACATGTAGCCTATTGAGAGTGTTTATATGCTGTGTAATATGACATGTAGCCTATTGAGAGTGTTTATATGCTGTGTAATATGACATGTAGCCTATTGAGAGTGTTTATATGCTGTGTAATATGACATGTAGCCTATTTAGAGTGTTTATATGCTGTGTAATATGACATGTAGCCTATTGAGAGTGTTTATATGCTGTGTAATATGACATGTAGCCTATTGAGAGTGTTTATATGCTGTGTAATATGACATGTAGCCTATTGAGAGTGTTTATATGCTGTGTAATATGACATGTAGCCTATTGAGAGTGTTTATATGCTGTGTAATATGACATGTAGCCTATTGAGAGTGTTTATATGCTGTGTAATATGACATGTAGCCTATTTAGAGTGTTTATATGCTGTGTAATATGACATGTAGCCTATTTAGAGTGTTTATATGCTGTGTAATATGACATGTAGCCTATTTAGAGTGTTTATATGCTGTGTAATATGACATGTAGCCTATTTAGAGTGTTTATATGCTGTGTAATATGACATGTAGCCTATTGAGAGTGTTTATATGCTGTGTAATATGACATGTAGCCTATTGAGAGTGTTTATATGCTGTGTAATATGACATGTAGCCTATTGAGTGTTTATATGCTGTGTAATATGACATGTAGCCTATTGAGAGTGTTTATATGCTGTGTAATATGACATGTAGCCTATTGAGAGTGTTTATATGCTGTGTAATATGACATGTAGCCTATTTGAAATGATGTGCGCTTCTTACTTTCACCTTTTCATGTTTACTTTTCATTCATATCCATATTGTTTGCTTTCAATACTTCAAAGCCAAATGGTAGGTCCAGGTAGTCACAAGAATAAATGGGTGTTGGTTAACTTGGTTCTCATATCAAATCAAATTTTATTTGTCACATGCGCCGATTACAACAGCCAAGCCGTGAAATGCTTACTTACAAGCCATTAACCAACAATGTAGTTCAAGAAATAGAGTTAAGAAAATATTTACAAAATAAACTAATGTAAAAAAATGTAATATAAGTAACACAATAAAATAACAATAATGAGGCTATATACAGGGGGTACCGGAACCGAGTCAATGTTCGGGGGTACAGGTTAGTCAAGGTAATTTGTACATGTAGGTAGGGGTACAGTGACTATGCATAGATAATAAACAGTGAGTAGCAGCAGTGAAAAAAACAAAGGGGAAGGGTTAATGTAAAATGTCCGGGTGGCCATATGATTTATTGTTCAACAGTCTTATGGCTTTGGGGTAGAAGCTGTTAAGGAGCCTTTTGGACCTATGACTTGGGTGACTGGAGTCTATGACAATTCTTTGGGCCTTCCTCTGACACCGCCTAGTATATAGGTCCTGGATGGCAGGAAGCCTGGCCCCAGTGATATACAGTACAGGGCCGTATGCACTACCCTCTGTAGCGCCTTATGGTCGGATACAGAGCAGTTGCCATATTGTACCAGGCGGTGATCCAATCAGTCAGGATGCTCTCGATGGTGCAGCTGTAGAACTTTTTGACGATCTGGGGACCCATACCAAATCTTTTCAGTCTCCTGAGGGGGAAAAGGTGTTGTCGTGCCCTCTTTGCTGTCTCATCGTTGTCGGTGATCAGGCCTACCACTGTTGTGTCGTCAACAAACTTAATGATGGTGTTGGAGTCGTACTCGGCCACGCAGTCATGGGTGAACAGGGAGTACAGGAGGGGACTAAGCTTTGTTGGCACTATGGTGTTGAGCTGTAGTCAATGAACAGCATTCTCACATAGATGTTCCTTTTACCCAGGTGGGAAAGGACAGTGTGGAGTGCGATTGAGATTGTGTCATCTGTGGATTTGTTGGGGCGTTATGCGAGTTGGAGTGGGTCTAGGTTTTCTGGGATGATGGTGTTGATGTGAGCCATTACCAGCCTTTCAAAGCACTTCATGGCTACCGACGTGAGTGCTACGGGGTGATAGTCATTTAGGCAGGTTACCTTCGCTTTCTTGGGCACAGGGACTATGGTGGTCTGCTTGAAACATGTAGGTATTACAGACTCGGTTAGGGAGAGGTTGAAAATGTCAGTGAAGACACTTGCCAGTTGGTCCCCGCATGCTCTGAGTACACGTCCTGGTAATCCGTCTGGAGTACCAGGACAGCCTTGTGAATGTTGACCTGTTTAAAGGTCTTGCTCACATCGGCTATAGAGAGCGTGATCACACAGTCATCCGGGACAGCTGGTGCTCTCATGCATGCTTCAGTGTTGCTTGCCTCGAAGCGGGCATGAAAGGCATTTAGCTCGTCTGGTAGGCTGGCATCATTGGTCAGCTCGCGGCTGGGTTTCCCTTTGTAGTCCATAATAGTTTGCAAGCCCTGCCACATCCGACGAGCGTCAGAGTGTAGCAGGATTCAATTCAGTCCTGTATTGACGCTTTGCCTGTTTGATGGTTTGTCGGAGGGCATAGCGGGATTTGATGAAGCCGATGACTGAGGTGGTATACTCCTCAATGGCATTGGATGAGTCCCGGAACATATTCCAGTCTGTTCTAGCAAAACAGTCCTGTAGCGTAGCATCTGTGTCATCCGACCACTTCCGTATTGAGCGAGTCTCTGGTACTTCCTGCTTTAGTTTTTGCTTGTAAGCAGGAAACAGAAGGAGAGAATTATGGTCAGATATGCAAAATGGAGGGTGAGGGAGAGCTTGTATGCATCTCTGTGTGTGGAGTAAAGGTGGTCTAGAGTTTTTCTTCCTCTGGCTGCACGTGTGACATGCTGGTAGAAATGAGGTAAAACTGATTTAAGTTTGCCTGCGTTAAAGTCCCCGGCCACTAGGGGTGAATTTGGAGAGGCAGTTTTTTTTCCTGTGAGCACGGTTGGAAAGGACATGGAGCACCGGAGCGGTGCGCAAGAGCGCAGGATTTCCAACCGCTCAACTCCGCTCACATGCTCTGGCTGGGGCCCAATGTAACCCAGGGGCTTGGCTGGGGCTAGATAGGGCACAGTGTTTGTCTGGTGTGATGGCCCATCACTGAATATCGTGACTGAACCTGGACGCGCTCCAATGTATCAGATACATTGGAGCGCAGTGCCGCCAGCTAGTGGAATGCTGCATGGTCATACATACTGACGCACAGACGTGCAAGCATACATACACACAGACAAACGCGCACACACACACACACACACACACAGCCGAGATAAGGCTGGTAAGACCTGGAGGAAGTACAGGCTCCTGTATAGAGGATGTTTACTCTCTACCCACAGCCCAGGTGTGTCTGCTTCCTGTTGGCTGCAGACAGGGCTGCAACCCCTGCAGCTAATACAGTAAGATGATTTTGAGATACAGTACTGAATCTGCTTCTTTGCAGAAAGGGTTAAAACATCAGAAAGTCATAAGATAACCTTAACATGAAAATGACCACCTCAAGTTTTCGCATTTTCTCAGTGCCCACCCTATTTTCTGGTTGGAATGGCCAAACCAGATGAAATATACTAAATAACCACTGAGCCACTGATGAAATATTTATTTATTTCCACCAATATATTTATTTTGGGGGCCGTGCCTACAAAGATGGAAAGTGAATTTCAAGTCTGACTTTGATAATGTCATTGGCACAGTGTGCTCTTTATACTAAACATAAAAGGAGCCTGAAGGAATGCGGGTTCAGACTCCCATGCATTAATACAAAATCTAATATTTCTTGTTAGCTGCCCGGCCTGGGCCCTGAGAGCACGTCAGCTCTGACACCGTCTGACAACGTGTAGAGAAACGCATTGCAGTCACAACATCCTTTTTCCCCTCTTTCCATCCCTCTCTCCGTCCCTCCTTCAGTATCTTTCCATCCCTCTCTCGGTTCATATTGGGACATGGTCTGGGGCTAGTCAGGCAACTTCTGGAGTGCCCTCTTCAGTATGATGGGGAGGGAGGGAGGGAGGGAGGGAGAAAGAGAGAGACCGGCAGAAAGATAGAGAGAAAGAGGAAAATAGAGGCAGACAGGGATGTGAGGCGTTGCGGCAGGGATGCTCATGTGTGCAGTTCTGGCTTTTATGCACTGCCTGCCCTTTTTAGTGATCTCCTCCATCAGCAAGCAGCCTTGTCTCTCCCCTCCAGGAGAGAGGGAAACCAGCGACCTAACTGGAGCTAACTGAAGGGCTTTGGCAGTGCTAGTACAGTGTGTGTACTGTACTGAAGCCAGGGTGCAGTGTGTGGGTTTTGGCCCCTCCAGGTCTCCACTCCCCTCAGGTAAAGATTGGTCACCGCTTCTCTCACTCTCTGATATGGCTCCCAAATGTCAGTGCCTCTCACAAATAGCAATTACTCTCTGACATTATGTCATGCAAATATATGTATGCTTACAGAAATGAAGATGTGAGGTGGCTATGGGGTTACAGAAATACTCATTTGGATGTTTCATGCTCAGAGAAAAGCATGATTAATGTAATTGTATTAGGTAAAATACAATTATCTTGACATAAATGTCAGATAGTCCTTGTCAGTGAACTGTATGGCAAAAGGTTTGTAGTGTAAGTGATTATCATTGTCATTTTTCGAATAGAAAAAAAGGAATCCGTTTGGTGAACAAGAGCCTGATTAAATTGTTTTAGTGTTTTTTTTAATTTATCGAGGTCAGTTGACTGAACACATTCTCATTTCATTCTCATTTCCAAGATGGCGTAGCAGTTCAGACGTCCTGTCGTGTCCCGTGTATATATATATATATATATTTACATATTTTTTTCTTCACTTATCTTTTTACATTTTTTTATTCTGAATACTCAACCTCAAGGCACTCTCCTGCAACCCGCCTCATCAATTAAAAAAAAAAAAGAAAGTATTATTTACCTCATCTGAATTCCACGACAGAAGCTAGCCAGAGGTTAGCTATTTTCACAGGCTAACGTTGAAGTTCAGCTAGCTACGGTTAGCTGTCCTCAGCTATCCATTAGCTCGAAAAGCTATCGCCAGTTTTTGTACAGCGCGACTCAGACCAGAGCATATCGGACCTATTCTCTCTCCTTTCCTCGATTTCTACCGCAGGCTCTGGACATTTACACCTGGATCTTGCAGCTAACTAGCTGCTACCTGAGTGACTATTGGCAACGTCGGTCTCGGAATTAACACACACAATTACGGAGCTAGCTAGCTAGCCAGCTGAAGAATTCCGTCAGCCACTCGTGGGCTACTCCTGAGCTAGCCAGCTGAAGTGTCTCCTGGGCTACAACTCACCTATCCTGACCCGTTTTACTGCCGATGCGGAGCCCCATTGGGTCTTCACGACTGGATCACCGACGTTATCTGCCCGAGGGAGTTGTTCCAACTGGCCCCTCCGTCGCGACGTAACCTGATCGCCCATCTGCGGCCAGCTAATCGTTAGCTGTCTTTTCGGCTGCGATCTGAATAGGTCTGTCGGACACTTTTCTTGGGCCACTATAACTAACTATTCTGCCAACTTGGACAGGTCCCCCCTTCCACACGGAACCCCACTAACCCACAGACGGAAACGCACGAGGCGGCTAAAAACAGACCTCCCTCCCATCTTCCACCAGCTTGCTACCTATGGCCCAGCTAGCTGTCTGAATCTCACTGGACCCTCTGATCACTCGGCTAAGCATGCCTCTCCTTAATGTCAATATGCCTTGTCCATTGCTGTTCTGGTTAGTGTTTATTGGCTTATTTCACTGTAGAGCCTCTAGCCCTGCTCATTATACCTTATCCAACCTCTCAGTTCCTCCACCCACACATGCTATGACATCTTCTGGTTTCAATGATATTTCTAGAGACAATATCTCTCTCATAATCACTAAATGCCTAGGTTTACCTCCTCTGTACTCACATCCCACCATACCTTTGTCTGTACATTATACCTTGAAGCTATTTTATCGCCCCCAGATACCTGCTCCTTTTTCTCTCTATTCTGGACGTCACAGACGACCAATTCTTATAGCTTTTAGCCGTACCCTCATACTTATCCTTCTCTGCTCCGCTGGGGATGTAGAGGTGAATCCAGGCCCTTCAGTGCCTGGCTCCACACCTACTCCCCAGGCGCTCTCTTTTGATGACTTCTGTAACCGTAATAGCCTTGGTTTCATGCATGTTAACATTAGAAGCCTCCTCCCTAAGTTTGTTTTATTCACTGCTTTAGCACACTCTGCCAACCCGGATGTCCTGGCTGTGTCTGAATCTTGGCTTAGGAAGTCCACCAAAAACTGTGAAATCTTCATCCCTAACTACAACGTTTTCAGACAAGATAGAACGACCAAAGGGGGCGGTGTTGCAATCTACTGCAGAGATAGCTTGCAGAGTTCTGTCCTGCTATCCAGGTCTGTACCCAAACAATTTGAACTTCTACTTCTAAAAATCCATCTCTCCAAAAACAAGTCTCTCACCGTTGCCGCCTGCTATAGACCCCCCTCGGCCCCTAGCTGTGCTCTGGACACCATATGTGAACTGATTGCCCCCCATCTATCTTCAGAGCTTGTGCTACTAGGCGACCTAAACTGGGACATGCTTAACACCCCAGCCATTCTGCAATCCAAGCTTGATGCCCTCAATCTCACACAAATTATTAATGAACCCACCAGGTACAACCCCAAAGCCGCAAACACTGGCACCCTCATAGACATCATCCTAACCAATATGCCCTCTAATTACACCTCTGCTGTTTTCAACCAAGATCTCAGCGATCACTGCCTCATTGCCTGCACCCGTAATGGGTCAGCGGTCAAACGACCTCCACTCATCACTGTCAAACGCTCCCTGAAACATTTCAACGAGCAAGCCTTTCTAATCGACCTGGCCCTGGTATCCTGGAAGGATATTGACCTCATCCCGTCAGTAGAGGATGCCTGGTTATTTTTTAAAAATGCCTTCCTCTCCATCTTAAATAAGCATGCCCCTTTCAAGAAATTTAGAACCAGGAACAGATATAGCCCTTGGTTCTCCCCAGACCTGACTGCCCTTAACCAACACAAAAATATCCTGTGGCGTTCTGCATTAGCATCGAACTGCCCCCGCGATATGCAACTTTTTAGGGAAGTTAGAAACCAATACACACAGGCAGTTAGAAACGCCAAGGCTAGCTTTTTCAAACAGAAATTTGCTTCGTGCAACTCCAACTCTAAAAAGTTCTGGGACATTGTAAAGTCCATGGAGAATAAGAACACCTCCTCCCAACTGCCCACTGCACTGAGGATAGGAAACTCTGTCACCACCGATAAGCCCACTATAATTGAGAATTTCAATAAGCATTTTTCTACGGCTGGCCATGCTTTCCACCTAACTACCCCTACTGCATTCAACAGCACTGCACCCCCCACAGCTACTCGCCCAAGCCTCCCCCATTTCTCCTTCTCCCAAATCCATTCAGCTGATGTTCTGAAAGAGCTGCAAAATCTGGACCCCTACAAATCAGCTGGGCTTGACAATCTGGACCCTTTCTTTCTAAAATTATCTGCCGAAATTATTGCAACCCCTATTACTAGCCTGTTCAACCTCTCTTTCGTGTCGTCTGAGATTCCCATAGATTGGAAAGCAGCTGCTGTCATCCCCCTCTTCAAAGGAGGTGACACTCTTGACCCAAGTTGCTACAGACCTATATCCATCCTACCCTGCCTTTCTAAGGTCTTCGAAAGCCAAGTCAACAAACAGATTACCGACTATTTTGAATCCTACCGCACCCTCTCCGCTATGCAATCTGGTTTCAGAGCTGGTCATGGGTGCACCTCAGCCACGCTCAAGGTCCTAAACGACATCGTAACCGCCATCGATAAGAAACATTACTGTGCTGCCGTATTCATTGACCTGGCCAAAGCTTTTGACTCTGTTAATCACCACATCCTCATCGGCAGACTTAGTAGCCTTGGTTTCTCAAACGATTGCGTCGCCTGGTTCACCAACTACTTCTCTGACAGAGTTCAGTGTGTCAAATCGGAGGGCCTACTGTCTGGACCTCTGGCAGTCTCTATGGGGGTACCACAGGGTTCAATTCTTGGGCCAACTCTTTTCTCTGTATACATAAATGATGTCGCTCTTGCTGCTGGTGAATCTCTGATCCACCTCTACGCAGACGACACCATTCTGTATACTTCTGGCCCTTCTTTGGACACTGTGTTAACAACCCTCCAGACGAGCTTCAATGCCATTCAACTCTCCTTCCGTGGTCTCCAACTGCTCCTAAACACAAGTAAAACTAAATGTATGCTCTTCAACCGATCGCTGCCTCCACCTGCCCGCCCATCCAGCATCACTTCTCTGGACGGTTCTAACTTAGAATTTGTGGACAACTACAAATACCTAGGTGTCTGGTTAGACTGTAAACTCTCCTTCCAGACTCACATCAATCATCTCCAATCCAAAGTGAAATCTAGAATTGGCTTCCTATTTCGCAACAAAGCATCCTTCACTCATGCTGCCAAACATACCCTCGTAAAACTGACCATCCTACCAATCCTCGACTTCGGCGATGTCATTTACAAAATAGCCTCCAATACCCTACTCAACAAGCTGGATGCAGTCTATCACAGTGCCATCCGTTTTGTCACCAAAGCCCCATATACAACCCACCACTGCGACCTGTATGCTCTCGTTGGCTGGCCTTCACTTCATCATCGTCGCCAAACACATTGGCTCCAGGTCATCTACAAGACCCTGCTAGGTAAAGTCCCCCCTTATCTCCGCTCACTGGTCACCATAGCAGCACCCACCTGTAGCACGCGCTCCAGCAGGTATATCTCTCTGGTCACCCCTAAAGCCAACTCCTCCTTTGGTCGTCTCTCCTTCCAGTTCTCAGCTGCCAATGATTGGAACGAACTACAAAAATCTCTAAAACTGGAAACACTTATCTCCCTCACTAGCTTTAAGCACCAGCTGTCAGAGCAGCTCACAGATCTCTGCACCTGTACATAGCCCATCTTTAATTGAGCCCAAACTACTACCTTTTCCCCTACTGTATTTATTTATTTTGCTCCTTTGCACCATATTATTTATATTTATATTTTAACTTTAACTTTCTTCAAACTACAAATCTACCATTCCAGTGTTTTTTCTTGCCATACTTTATTTACTTTGCCACCATGGCATTTTTTTGCCTTTACCTCCATTATCTCACATCATTTGCTCACATTGTATATAGTCTTATTTTTTTCTACTGCATCATTGATTGTATGTTGTTTTACTCCATGTGTAACTCTGTGTTTTTGTATGTTGTCGAACTGCTTTGCTTTATCTTGGCCAGGTCGCAATTGTAAATGAGAACTTGTTCTCAACTTGCCTACCTGGTTAAATAAAGGTGAAATAAAATAAAAAATAAATAAAAATTTACAGCAACGACCTTGGGAATAGTAACAGGGGAGAGGAAGGGGAAGGGATGAGCCAATTGGAAGCTAGGGAGGTTAAGTGTCCATGATGGTATGAGGGGCCAGATTAGGAATTTAGCCAAGACATTGGGGTTAACACCCCTACTGTAACGATAAGGGCCATGGGATCTTTAGTGACCACAGAGAGTCAGGACACCCATCCGAAAGACGACATCTTACACAGGTCAATGTTCCCAATCACTGCCCTGGGGGCATTGGGATATTTTATTTTAGACCAGAGCAAAGAGTGCGTCCTGCTGGCCCTCCAACACCACTTCCAGCAGAATCTGGTCTCCAGCTGAATCTCATCTCCCATCCAGGACCAACCCTACTTAGCTTCAGAGGCAAGCCAGCAGTGGGATGCAGGGTGGTATGTTGCTGGCAGTAGGGAGTTACGATTTTGGCTCTGGAGGGAGGTAGGCAGCACTGCACAGCACTGTATGGCTGTATGGGCGATCTGCCGTGACCTCATTTAATCTGATTTGCATGCTAGGGAGAATTAGGTAATTGGCATTTATGCAGAACAAAAGAGGATCTGCTCATGGAAAAAAATGGGTTTTCATGTTGAACTGAATGCACTCCGTGTCTGAGCTGGTTTCCTCCTGCACCCTTGTGTGAGCTTCCTTAACGAGGCACACTGACTGTCTGACTGACTGTCGGCAGGACGGTTGAGCTGATCTGGGTTTGTGTACACATGTATGGTAATTCTCCTCAGTCCGTGGGTGTGTGATGAGTTGGCCCGTGCTGCACGCTCTCTCTCTGCCACTGGCTGGGGGATACAACGTTGGAAGATTCTCAAATCATTCAACCAAATATTGCACCCGTGCCACTTCAAATCTCCGTTTCCAACGTATTCACCCCAGGTATAATTCTAAAGAGCAGTAATTCAAGACTGAGAGAGAGGAGAGAGGGGCCTGGCTGTTCTATAATGGCAGCCATTAGCCATGTTGGTTTATGCCACAGGGACGTGGTAGACGGGGCGGCAGGCGCAGGCTCACTCTACAGCCGCACTCCAAATGGGTTTGAACAAGCGTTATCGGAGTACAGCAGTGCTATGCGCTGTTGACACTGTAAACCTAGTGATTCACGTGACTCCCTCACTTTATTAATTAAAGGGCTAAAACTGAGCGTTCTGTTTGACTTTGTCTTTTTTCAGCGTTCAATTCATGTATTATTTTTCTTTCTGACGATATCACTGAGGGACGGATGTTAAATGAGCTCGGGAACATTTGCAGAGTTTGTGGTTGGTCTATTGGAGCAGAGCTGGGGATGTGATTGAACTAACTACCCCATCCCTGCATGGCCCTTTGTAGTGCAACAAGAGCTAACAAGGACATCTCTAAACCCAACATGAATGATATCTACCCACTACTCGTTACTTATTACTGATTAATAGTTGCAACATTTTATCCATACATATGTTAGGATGCATGCATTTCCATTGAAATGATGACCAATGCATGCTATGGCTTGGATACTACTCCAGTCTTATTCTGAAAACCTTCATTTCCAATAAGAGAAGTAGCTAGCTACCAGTATTATTTTCCCCTTCTTCAACGGAGGCCTTTTCCTCTAGCTGCTGTGGTCCAGTCTAGAGGTTTAGAAAGGGCTAGAGGGTAGGAGGCTGGCTGTAAAGCTGTGAGCTAGTGTTTAGAAGTCCTGCTCTTTGGAAGGCAGTGCAGGCTGGGATCCCAGCAAGAGCGAGGTTAGCCAGTTTGTTCTGCTCACCACACAATGAACAGGTTTCATTGGCACACCGGTTGAGGTAACTGATGGCCGGAGCAGTGGGGGTCAGGCCTGTTACTAAGCACTGGGTGGAGAGTAAATTACAGTGCAGGAAGGGTGGGAGGCCTGGTGGTGCGGTCAGGGGGCTGGTTTGTGGATAACCCATTTGACCACAGTGGAGCACAGCTCCGTCTCCACCTCGGCCACACTAATGCTGGAAGCACACTGCTCTCACTAGTGGTATTTTTCTCATGACATTTTATTGCTTTATAAACTATAAAACATTTTTATTGGTTTATCTTTCTCTACTCCTCTAAACTGATGTTGATATACCATACAGGTAATGATTATATTTATCAAAGAAAATACTATTAAAGTATCGTAATATTGCATGTGACTTTACTGAATATTTTTTTAGTAATGTTCTTCCTCTGAGGGAAAAATGACACCACAAATTAAGTGAATAAAGAAACACACAGTAGAAAGAGAGGATAGAAGGCTTGTGTTTGTTTTTGCCGGTGCTCAGGGGCAGAGATGGGAGATTTGGGGGTGTGAAGTGGATTGGCAGGGAGCGAGGCAGTCAGGGCCTATTTTCACTGCAGCTGGGGCTTCAACTAGCCACAAGCTGTTTTTCTCATTCCAAAGATGAGAGAACAAAATATCCTCTATCGCACAAAAGCCCGATTTTGTTTCTCACCCCCCACTGCCATCACCACCACCACTCCCATCACCTCCTGTCTGAAGTGGTTCAGCACATCGAGAACAACACAAAGCCTTGTGGCTTTATATAGCCATGAAGATTCTATTGAATTTTCTAAGGTCGGAATAATGGTAGCGTATTACCTCACTAATGGGGCATTCTGTGTGTATGGGCTATTGAGCTGAATAGAATGAGATACCTGTGAAAGACTGTTTGTCTCTGTATCGTCCCAGCCCATCAATGTTGTGTTTACCTACAGTGCCTTCAGAAAGTATTCATACCCCTTGACTTTTTCAACATTGTGTGTGTTACAGCCTGAATTACAAAAAAAATGGCCTAACACAATACCCCATAGTGTCAATTATGTTTTGAGACATTTGTAAAAATGAAAAGCTGAAATGTTTTGAGTCAATAAGTATTTAACCCCTTTGTTATGGCAAGCCTAAATATGTTCAGGAGTAAACATTTGCATAAAAAGTCGCAATAAAAATAGCAGACATTGAATATTCCTTTGAGCATGGTGAAGTTATTAAGTACACTTTGGATGGTCACTACAAAGATACAGGCGTCCTTCCTAACTCAGTTTCCGGAGAGGAAGCAAACCGCTCAGGGATTTCACCATGAGGCCAATGGTGACTTTGAAACAGTTACAGAGTTTAATGGCTGTGATAGGAGAAAACTGAGGATGTTTCAACAACATTGTAGTTACTCCACAATATTAACTTGTACAGAATTTAAAAAAGCCTGTACAGAATAAAAATATTGCAAAATATGCATCCTATTTGCAAACAAGGCACTAAAGTAATAATGCAAAAAACTGTGGCAAAGCAATTCACTTTTTGCCCAGAATACAAAGTGTTATGTTTGGGGAAAATCCAACACAACACATTACTGAATACCACTCTCCTTCACACATAGTGGTAGCTGCATCATCTTATGCGTATGCTTGCGATTGTTAAGGACTGGGAGTTTTTCAGGATAAAAAAGAAATGGAATGGAGGTAAGCACAGGAAAAATCCTAGAGGAAAACATTGTTCAGTCTGCTTTGCACCAGACACTGGGAGATGAATTCACCTTTCAGCAGGACAATAACCTAAAACACAAGGCTCGATCTACGCTGGAGTTGCTTACCAAGAAGACGGTGAATGTTCTTGAGTGGCCAAGTTAGAATTTGGACTACTTGAAAATCTATGGCAAGACCTGAAAATTGTTGTCTAGCAATGGTCAACAACCGATTTGACAGAGCTTGAGTCATTTTTTTAAAGAATAATGGGCAAATGTTGCACAGTCCAGGTTTGGAAAGCTTTTAGAGACCCAGAAAGACTCACAGCTGTAACCACTGCCAAAGGTGATTCTAACATGTACTGACTCAGGGGTGTGAATAAGACTATCAATAAGATATATTCATTTTCAATAAATTTGCTAAAATGTATTGAAAATTATGGGGTATTGTGGGGTATTGTGTGTAGAGGGATGAAAATATGATTATTGTTTAAGTAAATTTTGAATTCAGACTGTAACATAACAAAATGTGGAATAAGTAAAGTGGTATGAATATTTTCTGAGGGCACTGTATTGGAAATGTTACCGACTATCACAAACTTCGTCGTCTGAAGAGGAGAAATCATCGGACCAATATGCAGCGGTTAGAATGCTCATCTTCTTTTTATTAGAAGGGAAAAAATACTCATACAAAACAAACGACGAAAACAGTCCCGTAAGGTGCTCAGACTATACAGGGAAACAACCACCCACAAACACTAAGAGAAAACTAACCCACTTAAATATGGCCTCCAATTAGAGGCAGTGACAACCAGCTTCCTCTAATTGGTGGTCGTTTCAAAACCCCAACATAGAAATAGAAAAACTAGAAAAACCACATAGAAATAGAAAACATAGAACATCAACCAAAAACCCGAAACATACTAAACAAACACCCCCTGCCACGCCCTGACCAAACTACAATAACAAACAACCCCTTTTACTGGTCAGGACGTGACACCGACCAGCTCGATTCGGTCTTATGTAGCAAAATTTGAAAGTGTGTTTTTTACATTGGATAAAAGTAGAGAATCCGAGTTATAAAATTGTATATCATACACTACAGTTGAGGAACAATGGGAAATGAATTATGCTTTGAAAGTTGATAAACTTGTAACTTCACTTTTGAGGAAATGGCCCTTGAATGTCTTGGTACAGTTGAAGTCGGAAGTTTACATACACTTAGGTTGGAGTCATTAAAACTCGTTTTTCAACCACTCCACAAATTTCTTGTGGAGTGGTTGATTTGTGGAGTGGTACTTATCATTTTATAACATTTTTGACGTGTTTTTCTGGATTTTTTTGTTGTTATTCTGTCTCTCACTGTTCAAATAAACCTACTATTAAAATTATAGACTGATCAATTCTTTGTAAGTGGGCAAACGTACAAAATCAGCAGGGGATCAAATAATTTTTCCCCCCACTGTATATCCACAGTAAAACGAGTCCTATATCGACATAACCTGAAAGGCCGCTCAGCAAGGAAGAAGCAACTGCTCCAAAACCGCCAGAAAAAAGCCAGACTACAGTTTGCAATTGCACATGGGGAGAAAGATCATACTTTGGGTCTTCCAAATGGACAATGACCCCAAGCATACTTCCAAAGTTGTGGTAACATGGCTTAAGGACAACAAAGTCAAGGTATTGGAGTGGCCATCACGAAGCCCTGACCTCAACCCTATAGAATATTTGTGGGCAGAACTGAAAAAGCGTGTGCGAGCAAGGAGGCCTACAAACCTGACTCAGTTACACCAGCTCTGTCAGGAGGAATGGGCCAAAATTCACCCAACTTATTGTGGGAAGCTTGTGGAAGGCTACCCAAAACGTTTGCCCAAGTTAAACAGTTTAAAGGCAACGCTACCAAATACTAATTGAGTGTATGTAAACTTCTGACCCACTGGGAATGTGATGAAAGAAATAAAAGCTGAAATAAATCGTTCTCTCAACTATTATTCTGACATTTCACATTCTTAAAATAAAGTGGTGATCCTAACTCACTTAAGACAGGGAATTTTTACTAGGATTAAATGTCAAGAATTGTGAAAAACTGTGTTCAAATGTATTTGGCTAAGGTGTATGTAAATTTCCAACTTGAACTGTACCTACTGGATAACTCTTCTTTGTCTACACCCATTCAGCATCGTTCACACCCTGTTAAGCTTTAGCCCCACCCATATCTTTAAGGATTCACGTGAGGCTATGTACTAAACAACCAAAGATTTCAAGACTAAAGGCTGGTTTATACTAGGGTGTGTTTGTAAATTTAATCTGGAGTGCCGGAGTGTGAATTTGTGAATTTTTATTAGGATCCCGATTAGCTAACCCTGTAATGTTAGCTAATCTTCCTGGGTTCCTGGGGTTCCTGGCGTTCCTAAACTCAGAGGGTTGTCAGATTTTCCGTTCGTAAGTACAGAGCGTTTCGCAATCGGAACGTTCAGAGCACACACTGGCCGCTCTGGCTGAGGAGTAGGGTTGATCAGAGCGTTCTGACCTAACAACAGCAGTTAAGCACCCAAACTAACTGGCTTTCTTTGACTAGCTACTTCCAGACACAAATGAGAGAACAACTCACTGACCATTTTACTTGCCCTAGCAGAGCTGGTTAGGCTGTTTTCATGTTATCCAGAGCGTTGGTAACTGTAACTGTGCTGCTGGCAACAATTTCATAAAGTTTTTTTGCCAACGTTTACTGACACCGACCATATTCAACAGGTGTTGAGTGTTCGTAAATTTGTCAGTTATTCTGTGCTCTGGCACACTCAGACGAGAGTGCTATGAAATCAGAGTAGGTAGCCTGAGCGAATTTACCAGCTATGTCTATCAACAGTTGTTGCAGTGACTTCATATACATTCTATTGAAATAGTTACTTGCATGGTGGAGTCTTTTGGTTTAGACATGTAGCTAGCTAGCTAAACAATGAACCATAATCCCAACTCTTAATGTTACTACCATGCATGAATCTGCAGGTAGCTAACCAACCAGGTTCAATGTTAGCTAGCTAACATTAGGCTATAACTAGCAATGCAAATAGCTCTGAGATATGAATGATATTACTACACAGATCATACATGGATGCTATGGTTGCCCTTAGTTTGAAGATGTAATCTGGAGACGGGTGTTTTATACAACAAAAATGTAACTATTTTATTCGTATTTACAGATGGCATACACGTGAAGTTATTATGGAAAATGAAAGTTCACATGTTCCAGAAGGCATTTCTGCCCAAAAATGTAAAAAAATAAGTTTACGTTCAAATGGCGTTCCTGTGAAGTAGTGACACGTGACATACGCCTAGTTGACCTGAAACGAGCCACAAATATACAACATACACATTCCCCTGGTAAAATATGCATTGATAAAATACCACCCACCAGATTTAGCCTCATTTGAAAGGAAAATACCTCCATTGTCTGCTTTCCTTGAGTAGCATTCAGGCAGTGAAACCAGTTGTGTCCACAACATAAATAATCAGCATCAGTCTTCAAGCAGTATACCTGCTGCTGCTTAACGACTGTGCCGCCGGACAAGTGACTGTGTGTCCTAGTTATGAGCTAGCTCTGTGGTCAGGATTGCCTCTGAGCCATGACTGAGCATTGAGAATGAGGCCATTCAATTATCTGTGGCGTGCTCTAGCTGCGGCGGCTGAGCTCTACTGAGCATGGTAAGAGCTGAGAATTATTCCACTCTATTCTGGAGGCCCTGTGAAGCATGACCAAAAACTGGAGGGTTTTAAATGCTCTCCCAATCCTCCTCTCTCTGAAAGGATGAGAATTTTTTTGTAATTTTTAAGCTGCGCGCGCACACACTCACACGTACTCTAAGTGATGAACGTTAATCATATCAATTAAGTGGACTGCAATCCTTGTCTGGGGTTACTTTAACACCGCACAGTGTTAGAGCTGCAATGATAGAAGTGGGAACAATAACGAGATAAGACTCTGGAGGACAGGGGATTGTTCATGTAAAATATTACTGCTGTAAAAACAGCCAGACTGTTCCCGTAATGGAGGGGAAGAGATTCCTACTGTAAAAAAGATTTATCTTGTTCTTCCAAATGGTTTGTTACATAAAAGTCAACAGTTCTTTATGATGGCCTTTAAATTATAGGTGAGAGTGGGATAAGTAGAGATTTTTTTTTTACATTTAGCATCACTACGTCAAAAGAAATATAGTATTCTTTCTAACAAAGATATCTACATATATTTCAGGATGTTGTGTATCCCTGGAAATGATCAGAATTGATGTAAACATAACAGTTTTGAAAACATAGTTTGTTCAAAAATAGTTCTTTCTTGGCACAACATACCCCGGGTATGGGGTAAATTGAGCATAGGGACAGGGTAAATTGAGCCGCCTTGGGGTAAGTGTGTGTTGGTAAGTCAAACTCATGGAATGGAGGTGTTGTACATTGTATATTTACATTTGAAATGTTTAGTCAACGCTCTTACCCAGAGTGACTTACAGGAGCAATTAGGGTTAAGTGCCATATCGAAAGATTTTTCACCTAGTCGGCTCGGGGATTTAATCCAGTAACATTTTGGTTACCTGCTGCCCTAGATTCAGATATATATCTCCCTGTTCAATATCACTTACCCTTCCATTTCGTGACCCAGTTGTCTGGGACAGGAATATTGTTACAATATGCCAATTCGTAGGCAATTTCTCTGCATTTGAGGCTACTAAGCCCATGAAACTTGTCCGCGAGATTTAGCAAGCTCAGACTCCATGTCATCAGATAAGACCTTGTGTGTCTCTGCTACTCTATCATAGCCTCTCTTTCACACAGGTACAATGTACCTCTTTCATCCCTTGCTGCTGCTCGAAGGGAGTTCGGGGAGGGTGGGGTGGTGGTGGTTGGAGTTGTCAACAAAGCAGCATGACAGAATTATGATGCCAAGTTTTCGAACTACCGGTAGTTTCTTTGAGAAGATATATAAAGCTATCTGTGCATTTGAACAACACCATAAATACACCTATTTCACTGAATGAACACTGCTGCACGTGCTGCCACTGTTTTGAACAGATTCGATGATACTATTTAGAATGAGCAGCCAGCTCACGAACAAACGAACAAAGCATGCATGCAGATGCAATAAGTGAAAATACATGATCTAGCTAAGGATACCTAACATAATGTCACAAAGCATGATGCGCTAGCCAGTTAACGTTCATTCTGAAGTAACTTCATATTTCCGAGTTAGTCAGATATTAGTTTAGAAAGACTTGAAATTGGCATGGGAGCTAACTAGCTACAGTAGCAAGCTACCTGCTAAAGTAGCTATAGTGTAGTATACTAAAAGCATAACAAACATTATAAACACACACACACACATCATTCAGCTTACTCCATACAAAATAATTGGTCACTGCTCAACCAGCCGAAGTACTTCGAGCAAAATCAGTACTTGTTTATCAAAGGTAGATAACTGGTTCTTTTGACCCAGACATCTACCAAACTATTTCTCAATGTTTCTCAAAATTACTGTAGCTGGCTAATTAATATGATCATGTTTTGTGATACACCAGGTTTTATGCTGTTCCCCTGTCACCTACAGTAGAACCTGCTGAACAACATGGGGGGAAACAAAATTGGCCATGGTTTTGGTCATACAAGATCAGCACTGAGAAGGTTCTAGCTAGTGTATCCCTCTGTCCTTCGACTCTTGTTGGATGTAAATATCCGGATTATCAGGTCCCAGGCTCCCATGACTGTTATGATTATTTATTTACAAGTTAATTATAATTAGCTTTTTGCTATTGCGCCATTTGTACATGATAGAGCAGATCTAGTCTCACTTGTGGAAGTAAGCCGTTTGGCACGAGAGACTTATTGGGAGGGAGAGTAGACCTAGAAGTTCTGACAGCGCACATTTGAATGCCCCAGGACTGTCCATTTACTTTGTGCTGTTTATGCTATGAAATCCGGAAACTTCATTGGGGCAGTTCACCTTCATCTGTTGCTGCTAGCAGATTCACTGAGGGGCAGAGTAATAAGTAACTTGTTTTGAACAATATATTTTTTAAACAGGAAAATGTATCCATTTACTGCATTTTTGTGAGCATATAAAACCTAATTTATAAAATATAAAACCTAAATTATAAAATATATAGATTTTTTAAAATACAAGTATTTGTACTTTTTGTACCTTGACCAATCACAAGTGGGGTGCCACCCCTAATGCCCTAATGGGCGGGCCGCCACTGTTCCCTTGTCTCACTTCCTTGACTGCTCTCTCAAGAACCTCAAGGGGGCTAGACCCCTGCTTGTTTTGTATTTGTATACATGGGGCATGATGATGTCTGCTCTGTAACAATAAAAATGCACATTGAGTTCATATTAGGTTTTATTTCTTGATCAAATAGGGGCTTAGGTGGTAGGTGTGACAGGGGTGTGACATTTTACCCCCCTTTTCTCCCCAATTTCGATCTTGTCTTATTGCTGCGAATGTCGAGTCATGCGTCCTCTGAAACATGACCCACTAAACCGTGCTTCTTATTAACACCGGCCCGCTTAACCCGGAAGCCAGCCGCACCAATGTGTTGGAGGAAACACCGTTCAACGGACGACCGGGGATCAGCCTGCAGCCGCCTGGCCTGCCACAAGGAGTCGCTAGAGCGCGATGAGCCAGGTAAAGCCCCCTGGCCAAACCCTCCCCTAAACCATATGACACTGGGCCAATTGTGCGCCACCCTATGGGACTCCCGATCACGGCTGGTTGTGATACAGCACGGAATCGAACCTTTGTCTGTAGTGACGCCTATAGCACTGCGATGCAGTTCCTTAGACCGCTGTGCCATTCGGGAGGCCCTAAATGTTAGAATTTTAAATCCAATTTCCTGCAGTTCTACAAATTTTTCCATGGAGCTGAGAGACATTTTTGCAGTTTTAAAGCAAATTTCCTGAAATTCTACACATTTTGCCATGCAGCAGAGAGAAAATGTTACAATTTTAAATCACATTTCCTACTATTCTAGGCTACCCGAAAAAATGCTTACAGTAGGTGCCCCGCCCAAGGATTTCAATGGCAGAAAAACCCTGGATATGCATGACACATTGCAAAAAAATATAATCATCATTTGTATGCGGTATGGGGGCCATTGGCTCAACCTACCCCAAGGCAAACATTTTGGCTATATTAGCCCATATAGCTACAAGGATGCCCTTTCATGCTACATTTAGGACCTCATAATGTATCTTATAGAGACCCCAACTGATATATAAAACTATCTACATTGGTTTAGATATAGTACAAGCATCATGAAACCTATAGCACAATACATTAATTTGACTTTGTGAAAATAATTTTTTGGACCTAACTTGCTTACCACTTTTTCTATGAGGTTTCTTCCTTTACAAACTTCATGAAATAAGGACCTCTTCCTAAATATTTGTTAAAATAATTCATTTTATGTATGGTTTCCTCGAAACAAGTGTGGCTCAACCTAACCACTCCCCCCTAGACACTAACATTACCCCTCTTTTCTCTGTGTCTTCCTTAAGTGCTTTTCTCTCAGTCGTTTTTATCATTGTCTCTTTTTTATATAAGACTAAAGTAATGTTCACTGACCTAGGATCAGTTTGACCTCAGAGATATTCCTGGGTCAACCGGTTTGGAGAATGTGAAGTGGAAACACTGCAGAGGACCCCGTTAGACATTACCTTAGCAAGCCACATATTGATGCTAGTGAGGTAGAGTGAACAGGGTGGAGGGAGAGAGAGGAGGAGAGAGAGGGAAAATAGAGAGAGGAGGAGGGAGGGAGAGTATGGAAAATAGAGAGAGGAGGAGGGAGGGAGAGGGAGAGAGAGGGGAGAGAGAGCGAGAGTATGGAAAATAGAGAGGGAATGGGAAAGAGAGTGAGAGAGTTGGAGAAGTGGAAGCTGTATTCCTGTCTCCTCTCCTCTCTTGCTCCTCTGCTCTGCTCCTGCTGTTGCCATAGTGTTGTTGCTCATCTGTCCCTGGCCCCCAGAGGCAGAGCAGCTGCAGTACTTCTTGCTACGCTGCACAGCTCCATCCTGGGCTGTGGGGGGGGGGAGGTTGTCACATGAACCATTGTCGTAATTGGAAGTTAATCCCCTGGTTGTTGTTTTTTCCCCCTACTCCTTAGCAACAGTGGTAAGGCAAGAAGGTTTTTTCTGAAGTAAATGTTCTGTCGTATCAATGTCATATGGGGGACACATGAGAGCACATCCTCCTACAGCAGTTGTGAGAAGTGAAGAAGTCAGAAAGTGACACTACTGGGTGGGAGTTGCTTTGCTGTTGCAGCGGCGTTTATATTACAGATCCATAGGCAGCAGAAGAGATGGCGTATGTTATTGCACTGACTAATCGTTCCATGTTTAAATGTCTGTTTATGACGAAGACTATTATCTCACCCAGCCATTATGGTTTTAAGTCACAAATGATTTACAGTCAAATCAGGTTAGAGTGTTTTTATCAAAAACATTATTGCTTACAGAATAGAGCCTATTTCTCAGAAATGTTGTTTAGTTTTTTCTGGAATTGTCAAAGCACAAATGAGCACAAATCATATCGCTTGATTTATTACAGGCTCCCTCCCTCCCTTCCTCACACAAGCGTTGAAGTGGTGTGTAGCTCGAGACCTCTGTTCTCCAGCCTATAAGGCAGCTTGTTAGAGAGAGTCCGGATCTGGCCTAGGTGGCCCGCTCTCCAGGCCACCCTCAGGATGGCACTGGGCCAAGGGCCGACAGGGGCCGGGGGTGGGGGCAGATTGACAGGCAGTTTACAGTGAGGGATGGAGGTCCAGTGAAACAAAATACCCATTAATGTAGGGGTCAGTCAGAGAGCTGACAACCTCTGATCCAGCCTATCTCTCTCTCTCTCTCCCTCTGCAGGGTGTTGTTTCATGCTGGTGCAGTTAGAGAAGGGCACTGGCACTCTATGTAGTATTGTATCACTGGCCCTGGAACATGGCCCACAGCTGGGTGGAGACAAGGGGCAGTAGGGGCCTCTGTCTGGGGCACCTGCCCTGCCTGGCTAGGGGCTACTCAGCGCGTACTGTTATACATCACTAAGTATTCTTTACTGTGTCCTGATGGGGTTTCTGTTCATATCTGTACACTTCACAACATGATGCCTAGGTCTAAACGTAATAGTCAGTCAGGCTAATCAGGCAGTGTAATGGCTATAACAGTTAACAGTATAACCGCTATAGCCTGCAGGGGCTGCAGTGCTCTGCTGTGGCATTGTCTTACGTCAGGTGGCGTCACTCCTACGCAATGCAGCAAAGCTCTTTTACGTAAGACAATGCTGCTGTGGTGCTTGAGTCCTCAGGGGCCGGGTTGCACCAGTTGGTCGTAAGTGGGTTGTAACTGTACGTCCGACGTAAAATGCGCTCAACGCTGGAGTCTGACACGGCAGGACCAGAGAGGGAAAGGGGTCCAGGACACTGTTACTTCCTCAGAGTCTGACACGCAGGGCCAGGGAGGGAAAGGGGTCCAGGACACTGTCGCTGACAGGGGATTTGACACCCAGGGCCAGGGAGGGAAAGGGGTCCAGGACACTGTCGCTGACATGGGGTTTGACACGCAGGGCCAGGGAGGGAAAGGGGTCCAGGACACTGTCGCTGACAGGGGGTTTGACACGGCAGGGCCGGAGGGGGAAAGGGGTCCAGGACACTGTCGCTGACAGGGGGTTGACACGGTAGGGCCAGGGAGGGAAAGGGGTCCAGGACACTGTTGCTGACAGGGGGTCTGACATGGGGTCTGACAGGGGGTCTGACAGGGGGTCTGACATTCGGTCTGACATGGGGTCTGTGACGTGGGGTCTGACAGGGGGTCTGACAGGGGGTCTGACATTCGGTCTGACATGGGGTCTGACATGGGGTCTGACACGGGGTCTGACAGGGGGTCTGACATTCGGTCTGACATGGGGTCTGACATTCGGTCTGACATGGGGTCTGACATTGGGTCTGACACGGGGTCTGACAGGGGGTCTGACATGGGGTCTGACATTTGGTCTGTCTGGGGGTCTGGCATGGGGCCTGACATTCAGTCTGACATGGGGTCTGACATGGGGTCTGACATGGGGTCTGGCATTCGGGCTGATATTCGGTCTGACATGGGGTCTGACATTCGGTCTGACATGGGGTCTGACATGGGGTCTGGCATGGGGTCTGACATTCGGTCTGACATGGGGTCTGACATTCGGTCTGTCATGGGGTCTGACATGGGGTCTGACATTCGGTCTGACATTCGGTCTGACGTGGGGTCTGACATTCGGTCTGACATTCGGTCTGATGTGGGGTCTGACATTCGGTCTGACATGGGGTCTGACATGGGGTCTGACATGGGGTCTGACGTGGGGTCTGACGTGGGGTCTGACGTGGGGTCTGACATGGGGTCTGACATGGGGTTTGACGTGGGGTCCCTTAGACTGTCATGCTTCTCAGTAGCCTGGTTCCAGTCTGTTTCAGCTAACAATACACTCCTTGTACTCCATGTCACGTGTGAAATTGTCACAATGTCTTTGGCACATGTCACGGAGTACAAGGACTGGAATGTTAGCTAAATAGACTGGCAACAAGGCTAGTTTCTCAGGCCAGCTAGTTTAGAATATTTGTTTTAAGCGCATCATTAAAAGATTAATTCAAAATTACAAATAAAAACCAGACTGTTCTCTCTGTACTCTGAAGACACATGACATGCTGTGTTTTCTAACAGGCATAGCCAGTAAAGGAAGTAAGGGTGCAGAGATACCCAGTCTCTTTAGTATACTGCTCCGAGCCTCATTGTCTAGGTAATTTGTTAAATGGTTATAACTCCCCTTGCTCAAGTACTCAAGATATGTCCGTAAGCAAGTATCTCATTAGCATAACATTCATATTTCAGAACAGCTCTTAAGAGTCATTCTGGATTTGGCCGCTTCGTCTTACTTGCCTGTTATTGGGATGCTAATGTTTTACTAATCACACAGGGGCTCATTGGAATGCAGTGAGAATGTTCTGGTTGTGTATGGGCCCATGCATCTCCAGGGTCCTATCATCAGCCATAAGCTGCTCCTATCCATCTTCATAACTGTACAGGCAGAGTGTGAAGTACAGCTAATCCGTCAGATTAAAAGGAGACCTGGGCCATACCTCACCATGTTTACTACACAACGTTACGTTTTCAGAAAGCGCCATCTACACACAGCGGCTTCTCTCAAGCACTAAATCACAGTGTCACCCTCAGCCTCCACACCGCTCTCCCTCCCTGAGACTCTCATCACTTTCCCTGTGTGAACAACAACAACAGCTCACATCATTAGCCCCCCACCCGCTTATTCAAAAGCACATTTTGGAACAGCCAGCCAGCCTGCCTGCCTGCTAGCTGAATGACTTGGTAGAGCAGCAGCATTGCAGTTTGATCCAGGAGGTGGCTGGCCTGAAGCTTTAGCATCAGATTGCTGATTGCACCGGGGCTTGAAAAGGTCTTTACTAGTTGGATCCAGGCCTTTCATTAGCCTGTGCCCTGCGCTTAACAGCCTCTCTCTCCCGTCCCAGCCTATCTGTGGCAGCACTTGTTTGCTGTCCTTGTGCAAATGGCTGGTGTAATCCTGGGCTTGAGTTCTTGGGCCTGTCAGTCCGCATTTGCACTAAGCATCTTTCCCTCTCTCATCTCCTCAGCCTTAATTGTATTGTAATTATCAAATTAGTCATCTATTTATGCACACTAGAGCTGAGATTGGACCAGTTCTAAAAAGGGCAGGAGGAGAGAGGAGAAGCTTGACCTCTCTCCTAGCTACAGAACACTAGCACAGGACAATTCACACTTACTACTTCTTGTCCCATTTCTCTATCTTTCTGTCGTTCATTCACTTTCTCTCTCTCTTCTTTTCATAATGCACTCACACATTAAACAAAGCTTTTATTGATATAGCGGCAGTAGTACATATTCTGCACGAATTCGTCGTCAAACAGAACAGATGTCATATTTATCTGGGCTGGCCATGGTGTAACAGAGTGTTGAGTGTTTATGTGTCCCCAGGGTTGAGGGCTTTGATCAGGTCTACACTGCTCTGACAGATGCTCTCTGTGCTCTCACCCGCTCGCTCATCAACAAGGCCAGTCCACGTCTCTCCCCATGCCAGTAATCTTCCTGTTACCATTAGATGAATCGGAGCTAAAAACAACTAACTGCTATGGGGGCCTTTCTATTTTATGTGTTCCGCTATCTCTTATCATGAGAAATGACACACAACTTACTGGGATGATTTCTCCCCCTCCCGGTGGCTGTGAGCTGTAGCCTTGAGAGGCTCTGGACTATGACGAGGGGACCATACCCTGTAATCAGAGCTGGCTATGTGATCTTAGACGCCGGGGTGAGAGGTGGCTGGGGTGGGAGTGGGGATGGGGAGTCTAAGCACTCATGGGGGGGGTGGGTCCTATAGTGGGTTGTTGTTGGCGGTGTAATCAGCTAGCTTTGGAAATAATCAAGACTGTCTGTGATTAAGGATGGGGGGGGGGGGGGATAGCGTTCTTATCAAGCAAGGGCTTTAGCCTGGATTGCTTGTTGTCAGACAAGTGTCCTTATTTTAGAAAAGAGTCAAAGTTACCTGGCTAAAAAATCAGTTGTCAACAAACGCTGTTGCAGTTAATCAGGAGCATGGCAGTATCAAGTGGTGCTGTTGATGCTAAGCCTGGGCCCTAAGGGTTTGATGGAGAGGATGGAGGGGAGAGTGAGGGGCTTCCTCCCCAGCTTTAACCCCTCACTGTCAGACCTCCTCTGAGCCTTGCTGCTACTGCAGCTGTGCTCTGGACCAAGACTGCCTTGAGAAACCTCTGGCGTTTATAGTCTACTTTGATCTTATTGCATCTTGCCTATGCTGCTCTGTCATTGCTCATCCATATATTTATATTTATATATTCTTATTCCATTCCATTCCTTATTCCATTAGGTAGTTGTTGTGGAATTGTTAGATAGTGCTTGTTAGATATTACTGCACTGTCGAAACTAGAAGCACAAGCATTTTGCTACACTTGCAATAACATCTGCTAACCATGTGTATGTGACCAATAAAATGTGATTTGATTTGGATTTGATACGCGGTATCTTAGATGAATATTGGAGTGTCCATTTTTCAGATGAGGAAATTGTGATGACAAATGTGACTTGTCTTTGTTGTGGTGCCTTGGCGTATCCAGTTGATTGGGGAAGTGGAGGGTTAAACCCTGGCCTAGGTAGAGAGATAGTAACCCATCACACTGCCCTGTGTAGTTGACTGTAGTAGATCAATATATACACTCGTGGGAACACGGGGCTCTGGGAGAACAGAACACTACAGGGCCTCCCTGGTTGGTGGGAATCTGGGGTGGACTAGCCTACAGGGAGGATGGGCTCACCTCCTCTCCTACAGGGGATTTGTCCCTCTTTTGTCTCAACGTCGTATAGTTTTTAACTGAACTTGCAGGTTCTGCAGGAAACATAGTAGGAACCTTCTCAGCTTGTCAGTGTCCTTCACTAGTTGTGTCTCTGGAAAAATGAGCTGAAAACCTGTCGAACTCAGAGCGAGAACTTTGTTCAGTTTTGTAAGTGCAAAAAGTAATGATCTAATATTTGATATGCACTTTGTGCTGTCATTCTGGTTTTCCACTGCCGTACAGTATATTTATCTTAATGATAATGTTTTTTATTGTCACATACCGGATAGGTGCAGTGAAATGTGTTGTTTTGCAGGGTCACCAATAGTAGTACGTCACCCCTGGAGCAAATTAGGGCAACATATTTTTCACCTTGTCGATTCGGGTATTCAAACCACTATTTGGTTACTGGCCCAAAGCTCTAACTGCTAGGCTATCTGCCGACCCACTTTCTCTTTAATGTTGGAGGTAACAATTGCTCTGGCTTGTCTGTGCTGTATACATCTTCATAACTGTCATATCTTATAGCAGTCCTGCTGCTGGACCCGGTCTCCCTTCCCGCTGTTCATAGCCCACATAGAACTCCTCAAATGTATACAGATAATGAAAGGCTGCCATATTAACTGCAGTCGCTGAATCCACAAATCCCTGAGTATTAACAGTACAGCACAGCCGCCCATTTCGCTGTTAAAACACATTATTAAAAGGAGCTGCAATTCCCTCCATCACCTCCACCTCTCAATCCCTGCGCTGACTGGATGGGAGAAGGCAAGGAAGTGTGTACGCGCTCACGCACACACACACACACACACACACACACACACACACACACACACTGGAGAGTCGCCCTCCCACCAATCAGCCCCTATCTCATCTGAGTTCTCTGCTGCTTTTTAGATTAGGAATAGTCCTTTTAAAATGAGCTAATCACACAATATATCATAGCTGGTAATGCATTCAGAGACAGCGTGGATGATTGCAGGGGTAAGTGTGTCCTTGGAGGCTGCAGTCTGTGTCCTCAGCCTGGCCTGATGCATGTTGAGTTGAGGGGGAAGTTAAGGTTGCAGCTCCCCTCTGTCCTCTATGTCTGTGGACTGACTGCAGGGTGTGCTGGACATATTGACAGTGATCCCTATGGACAGGGAACACATCCCTAGGTCCTGCTAGTCTCCCAGAAAATAGTCTCACAACACTTTGTTTTACTCTATGCAGATTTATTCTGTTCTACGAGCCGTCAGAGTTGTTGGATTTTAACAACTGGCTTGTTTGTTCTAACTGGAATTCTAACACACACACACACACACACACACACACACACACACACACACACACACACACACACACACACACAGCCCCCCTCCTCCTTAGTCACTCAGTGGAAACACCAAACACTCTGCAGCCATTTCCCTAGAGACGGTAAAGAAGCGAGAGAGGCCTGTTGTCTGTTGTCACCATGGAGAGAGAAATAGGGAAAGTAATTGCGTTGTTCAAGGGCTCTAGAAATCCCATCAGCCTTTGGGCAGCCCTGTCAGAAAGTATAAAGACAGCGCTAAAAACTTAACTGGCTACAGACAGGCTGGGGGAGCACCCTCGCTGAAAATGACTTACAATGGCTGGGGAAGACAGTCAGATTATCTATCAAGGGAAGCAGGTGAAACAGCTGTAAAAGATGTAGGAGGGCTAGCAGAGATGAACACTGGCTTGTGTTTCTATTACCAAGATTGCCAGTGATAAAAGTGAGTGATGTTGATAAATACCCACATAGCCTTTTATCACCAGCTGTCGTGGCTGTGGTTGCTGGCGACGACGGCGGGGCTGATAACCCTGGAGGCTCAGGGCCTGGGGAGGAGGGGGAAGGATACAGGGGGGAGGATACAGCTGCATTACCCCAGCCTGGGCTACGGCACAACAGCCCGCCGCCACAATTTGCATGGTGACCGGGTGTCACACAAATGGGATGAGTTCCATGCTAATGGCCCGGAAGCAGAATCACATTAGTGCAAATGCAGGGTGTTCTCAGACCAGGCCTGGTTGGAGTTGGATATCTTACAGTTGCATAAGGGACAATTTTTACATTTTAGCTTTTATTTTTTTATTTAACCTTTATTTAACTAGGCAAGTCAGTTAAGAACAAATTCTTATTTACAATGATGGCCTACCCTGGCCAAACCCTAACCCGGACGACCCTGGGCATATTGTGCGCCGCCTTATGGTACTCCCAATCACGTCCGATTGTGATACAGCCTGGAATCTAACCAGGGTATGTAGTGACGCCTCTAGCACTGAGATGCAGTGCCGTAGATCGCTGTGCCACTCGGGAGCCCCTAACCTTATTCCTAACCTTTACCTAATTATCCTAACCTGCCACATGAATTATCTTAACCTGTTGTGTAAGTTCTCCTAACCTGTTACGAAAAGTCAATTCTGCTAGTCAAAACCAGCAGGCCTGTCCTGAGAACTGCGACCCGGGAGGAGAAAAGAGAGTGCTGGGGTGTGTGCGTGTGTGTATGTGTATGTATGCGTGTGTGCACTCGTGCATACCTGAATGTGTGGAACTACCATGTTAAGGAGTGCCATCATTTCTCTGGACATTTCAGTAACAGCTTGTGAGTAATGAGGTTGGAGTCATTCGTTATCTCAGAAGGAACAGTGTTCTAACGCTGTTTATCTTATTGTGACAATTTCCTATTTCCCCCAGAACTCCTTGTGTTTTTTAAATGCTCTGTGCACACTCTGCTGCAGATGCACTTAGCTGTGCCATGTTGCCCTTTCTGATGGCGTGGGTAATAATCCTTAATATTTCTGCTACTTTGGAATTAATTGAGGCTTTAATGCACTCTGATTCCTTCCTCCAGCACAAGCTAATTGTGTTTTGAAAAATAATAAATTATGTATTTCTTTGTGACTGTCTTAAGTGTTGAGTGTTTTGGATCAAATGTAAAGTACCTTAATGTTTTGTGGAGCAAAAACAAACATGTCAGTGGCGTTTAAAACGATGAAATGGAGGCTTTAATTGTGCCACACTCTGTTGTGCCCTGTTTAAATGAAATATGTTTTGATTAGAGATAGCAGTGTTTGTTAAAGTAAAGTGCAATCTGAAATGACATTGTTAGATGTATAATAAAACATTCCTCTTTGACAGATTCTCACCACAGGCTGGAGCACTGCTATGAGTTCTTGCCTGTTTTTGAGGTTAGAGAGTGCCTTTAGGGGGTGCCTTTAGAGTTTGCATCAACATTAGATCTGAAAGACCATGCCAAATAAGTATTATATTTTCTCTCATAGCATGCAAGGGAAATGGGTCCCTCTCATACACTTTTGGGAAAAAAACTGCTATCTAGAACCCATAAGGGTTCATTGTCTGTCCCCTCTATTACAGAACCCTTTTTGGTTCCATGTATAACCCTTTCCACAGAGAATTCTACATGGAACCCAAAAGGGTCCTGTGTTAGAGGGGACAGAAGACCCCTTTTGGAACCCTTTTTTCTAAGAGTGTGCACAATGCTTTCCACAAAATGAAGTCTCACTATGACAATAAAGAGGCCCCTCCTTTCTCTTCTCTCTCGCTTTATCTCCCTTACTCTTCCATCCCTTATGGAGGGGCCAGTCTAGAGCTGATCTTATGTTTGGACTCACATTAAAGGTGTTGTGATGCGATGGAAGCCTGATCACCCATCTCTTCTCTCTCTCTCTCTCCCCAGATGGTCACAAGAACAAAGAAAATATTTGTGGGCGGATTGTCAGCCAACACGGTAGTGGAAGATGTGAAGCAGTATTTTGAACAGTTTGGGAAGGTAAGGAGAATCATTTTGGATTCCTCCCTTGTATGGTTTGGCAGTAGGCGAACCGTGTCGGTGTGGGTTGGAGGGTGTTCATACCCTGTCGCTGTCCTCGGCTGCTGTTTCCAGGCTGTGGTCTATGACTAACCTCCCAGTCCATTCTGAGTGAAGGGGATGTGGACATGCAAATACACAGCCAAACATACTGCAAGAGATTTGCAGAATTACATCCATAGTGCCTTCACTCACCCACTGTACTCAGATACATATGTATTGTTAGATATTACTGCGCTATTGGAGCTAGAAACACAAGCATTTCGCTACACCCGCAATAACATCTGTTAAATATGTGTATACAATATCAAATCAAATCAATACAATTTGATTTGATTTGATATTAGATTTCAGCTCAAGGTCACCTTGTGTGAAACTGAGGATGCTTCCTCTACAATATCAGCTCAGTACTTGACCTCAATAATTGTCCTTTAAGCATGTACTGCACATCTCATCTCTGTGTGTGATATAATCTCTGTATTTTTGAATGGCCAGTTAAGTCAATCATGGGTATGTAAATCCTTTAACACGGCCGTATAACTCCCCAGTGATATGTAGTTCCATGGTAATTATGGTCAGTGGTAATTTAGCTCCTGGGTATGGGAGCAGAGCACAGGCCAGGGCACCAGCTGGAATGTTATTCCAAAAGAAGATGACTCACAAGGGGAGGAAGTAGCAGTGAAGCCATTGCTGAGCCCAGCAGCGTGGAGCAGCAAGTAAATATTCAGAGCGGGCTTGGTTGTAATCATCGAGACTGAAAAGGGCTCAACACAAATGTCGACTTGATTGAATGACATGATTGACTTGATTATACAAAGTTTTTCCCTCATTAAGGAATCCTCAAACACTTGTGAGGAGACAAACAAATCAGTCTGATTCAGGGAGTCGCTCTGTGTGTGTGTGTGTGTGTGTGTGTGTGTGTGTGTGTGTGTGTGTGTGTGTGTGTGTGTGTGTGTGTGTGTGTGTGTGTGTGTGTGTGTGTGTGTGTGTGTGTGTGTGTGTGTGTGTGTGTGTGAGAGACAGGGAGGAGATCACAGTTGTTAGCCTAGGTGTTATTAGAAGGGGAGGTGGGCAGGAAGTGTCTTGTCTCTTCTGCCTGCCTGGCTGATGGTGTCTTTGTCTGTTCCGCTGCATCCCTTCTGTGACACGCATCCCACCATTTATTAAATAACCTGGCTGTCCAATGCAACCCGCCATTATCACCACACACGCTGCGCTCTTAGGAGTCGCCCGGAGAAAGAAAACCAATTCATTTAGTTTCTCCTCTACAGAAGGATGGAGAAGGGGGGAAGAAGGCGGGATGTGGCCACAGCAGTGGCAGCAGGGCTCGTCATTCAGATGTCTGGGATGTACATGTCTAGAATGCTTTAGTGAGGAGAGAGAAAAGGATAAAGAGAGACTTAGAGAGAGATATTCTCCTCTGTACCAATGCAGCTCAGGACTCAGGTAAACACACTAGGCTAGCTATCTGGGAATTGTCTTTGGGTGCGGCTCTGTGTTTGTGTGGACTGGGCAAGGTGCCGTGTGTGTGTGTGTGTGTGTGTGTGTGTGCGTGTGTGTATCTGTGTATGTGTGTGTGTGTGTTCAGGTCTAGGCGACATAGGCCAATTAGCAGGATGTGGGCAGGCAGGCAGCGGAGGTGATGGTTGTTGTGGGGATAAGGTGTTCGAAACAGGTGGTGTGATCACACTGGGGTCACTGCAAGATCTCTCTCTGTTCTTTCTCCTTTCTCCTCTCCTCTCCTCTCCTCTCCTCTCCTCTCCTCTCTTCTCTTCTCTTCTTTCCTCCCCTCCTCTCCTCTCCTCTCCTCTCCTGTCCTCTCCTCTCTTCCCTCAGCCTCTGACAGGGTAGGATACAGGGAGAGGAAGGGAACTGACAGCTCTCATATACATCACTCTCTCCCCACTGTCCCACCTGTCATCATTAGTAAAAGTGCACATATCCAAACCCCAGCACAACTTCAGAGAGGCCCGCCTGCTCTACATAGTATTACTGTGTTACCCAGAGTACACTGAATACGTCCGGGTAATGTGTCGCTGACAGCCAGATGAATGGGCCTGAAGTACAGTATCAGTGTGTAAAGACTGATTCTCATGCATCCCAATACCCCCGTGTGACTGACAGCGACAAGATCTCTCCTCTCAGTTCCTCTGAGGCAGCACATTTCTACTGTCTTTGTGTGTTGAGGGCAAAACATACTGTACTGGCTTCATGTAGGACTGATGCATTAGGTTCAAATAAGGCCCAGTAACAGGTATGTCTGTATCCTGTGGAAAAGTCTAGGGGTGATTGTGTTCAAAATAAACACTTATCTCCTAGTATAATACCATTATGTGAGAGCTCTGCATCAGCAGATTTGTAATCATTCTTACATTGCATGCAGCTGTTAAAAACACTTACCATCAAGAAGCAAACAACTGGTAGCAGACCTTTGATTAAATAAGGGGGCCAGTGGTCACCCTCATAATTAATTACAGCCTGACATAACAATACAACTAGAGACCAGGCCAGAAAAGAGAGCTTAACCACAGTGAAGATCTTAACCACAGTGAAGATCCTAACCACAGTGAAGATCCTAACCACAGTGAAGATCTTAACCACAGTGAAGATCTTAACCACAGTGAAGATCCTAACCACAGTGAAGATCCTAACCACAGTGAAGATCTTAACCACAGTGAAGATCCTAACCACAGTGAAGATCTTAACCACAGTGAAGATCTTAACCACAGTGAAGATCCTAACCGCAGTGAAGAGCCCAACCGCAGTGAAAAGCCTAACCACAGTGAAGGCCCCAACAACAGTGAAAAGCCTAACCACAGTGAAGGCCCCAACAACAGTGAAAAGCCTAACCACAGTGAAGGCCCCAACAACAGTGAAAAGCCTAACCACAGTGAAGGCCCCAACAACAGTGAAAAGCCTAACCACAGTGAAGGCCCCAACAACAGTGAAAAGCCTAACCACAGTGAAGGCCCCAACAACAGTGAAAAGCCTAACCACAGTGAAGGCCCCAACAACAGTGAAAAGCCTAACCACAGTGAAGGCCCCAACAACAGTGAAAAGCCTAACCACAGTGAAGGCCCCAACAACAGTGAAAAGCCTAACCACAGTGAAGGCCCCAACAACAGTGAAAAGCCTAACCACAGTGAAGGCCCCAACAACAGTGAAAAGCCTAACCACAGTGAAGGCCCCAACAACAGTGAAAAGCCTAACCACAGTGAAGGCCCCAACAACAGTGAAAAGCCTAACCCCAGTGAAGGCCCCAACAACAGTGAAAAGCCTAACCACAGTGAAGGCCCCAACAACAGTGAAAAGCCTAAACACAGTGAAGGTCCCAACAACAGTGAAAAGCCTAACCACAGTGAAGGCCCCAACAACAGTGAAAAGCCTAACCACAGTGAAGGCCCCAACAACAGTGAAAAGCCTAACCACAGTGAAGGGCCTAATTATCTGGGATGGCTTATGCTTATTGGTTTACTGTAATCGGCTTGGAGTGCATCTCAAAACAAAGTGTCCTTATTTGGCTAAGCTGAAACAACTGCTTGCCGCTTTGTTCCCCCTGGCCTTCACTGTGTTCTGTGCTGTGGTTTGACTGGGGGTCTGGTGCTTAGTTTCATCAGCCCCAGCCTGCAGTTGTTTCCAAGCCAGTGGGCCGCCATAATCAGGCCTTAATGTCCTCCTCTGCCCCGGTTCCCATGTCCTACTGGGTGGGAGCCAGCTACTGTAGTACCAGGAGGAGGACTCTGGACTCTTAACATGCTCACTGCCACTGAGCTGATGGGTCTGCAGGAGGGTTAGGTGGGGTCATAGGGTCAGACTGAGGGAGGGTCGCGGGGACATTTGATCCTGAGATCTCTGTCAGAAACATTTTCCATTTCTCTAAGATTAGCTGAATATCTGTCTACACATCCTGTCGTACTGCTCCCGTAGGACAGGGACTAAACTCACACACTGAGGGGAGAGAGGGTACAATACTGTAGGTGAACAGGAAGACACAACAGTATGAAAGCCTGTGGTTTGTGTCATCTCACTGTCCCTCAGTTCAACACTAGGTCTTCTTCTCACACACTGACTTCCCCTGACAGGAAGCAGATGAGAGAAAAAATGCAACAATAAAATAATGAAAAAAGGATGCCTTGGTTAGTGACAGGAAATTTGTTCTGGTGCTCCGGTAATCTAATATCATGGCTGACATTTCGTTGTGCATTGAGATTTTGTAAATGGCAGAAAACCACAATGTGTGACTGTCCGTAACGGCTGCATCCAGGACTCCACGTTAGTTCATTTAGCATACCTGCCCAAGCGCTTACATTTAATAACATCATTTGAGTTTTTCAGGCGTACCAAATAAAAACAGTGCTGATGTCCATTAGTGCATTGCCAAGCTTCCTGCCCCAGTGAACGCAAACAACACCGTTTAGATCCCCGCTCCCAACCAGTAAATATGGGACGCAGTGGAGGGAATCTTTGTTTGGGATTTGATGAGTTATTGTTTGTTTGCTAAAATGCATCAGATAAAAACATCAACAGACTACTGGAGTTTCCTTTTCTTTTTTTTTTGCTCATGCAGACATTTTTGCATTGAAGTAAAATATGAAATCCTTCAAGCTTAGCCTTTTGATGGTTGTGATATTGAAGTATTACAACATGAAAAACACTTAAAATCCTGTATTTGACTTTATTAAATTCTAAACCAGTTTTCTTTTCAAGCCTTTGATATGCAGGAGACATCCTCTGTGACACATCATACCTGCATCGCTTCAGAGATATCACAGTAGCTCATTTCTCTCCAGTCACACACAAGCAGGTGGACATTTGCATGACATTTCCATATCCCTCTGCATCTCCTCTAACCTCTAAGAGTCTAGTTGAACATTTGCCTACAGTATGTGGCCTAAACTCTCCATTTAGCACTGCGTTGGATTTCTCCCTCCAGGCTGTGGTCTCTATAGTAGTAGGCCAGAAGGACACAGCTCCAGTGTTATTGCTGGTCAGAGCTGGGTTGATAAGCCAGCATCAGGTCCATAGGAGCTCTCATCTGCAGCATGCAAGGCTTGACTGCGGCTCTTTACTCTCCCTGCAGTCACTTGTAGTTAGGACCTGAGACAAAGCAGAGCATTGGAAATGAACTGGCCCTAAACCTGCTACTGCTGCAGGGACAGACAGAAAGAGGAAAAAACCCAGTTAGACAAATGACTTAATATCCGCTCTGACCTTCATTTGCCCAGTTGCTTGTCAATGTTTCGAATATTTAACACCCACAGGATAATTGACTTCTAGTCCTCCTGCATTTTTCAGCCAGTATGTTTCCTGTGATGATGAGATCAGTGATACAACAGAGGTGTTAGAGATGCATGATAAAGGTTCTGTATCGTTTCAGCCAGTCGTTTTGAAAGTAGTGCTCACGAGACAAAATACCTCACTATCTGTAGGCCCTAGCTACCTACCTATCTAGTTTCTGATGGAGCTCTGTGGTGTATCCTGCTTTTAGGACAGTGCATCATGGGGGATTGACACGCGGTGGAGGTGCGTCTGTGCAGACTGTCTACCAGCGTCCCTCCCTGAAATGGCTCCCCCTGGATAAGCCAGGATTGCCTTGATTGCGTTACAGTGACTCATTATGTCAATGGCTGATGGAACGTAGAGGCCCCAGTAGTGCTGCTTAAAGAACGATCTGTTTAAAGAAGATTGACTGTGATTGGATGGGATTCCCAGCACCTGCTCACTGGGGTAAATCTGGTCAAGGCAGAAAGCAGCAGCAGCAGCAGCAATCTTCCCTGTGGTATTGTGACAGGAAGGAGGAAATGGACGTGTGAGGCGGGAGGGAGGCTACAGCAGCCTTTCAAACGGCTGGTGGGTTGAGCACTTCGTCAAAGTAGCTGTCAGAACTCATCTGCCACTCAGCATCCTCCTCCCTGTGACTATCAGAGCTCCTAAACAACCAGGCAAACCACAACCTGCTCTCTGCTGTGCACTGTGTGGAGCTGTAGCCCTGGTGGGAAAACACACAGATAGAAACAGGCCCAGGAAGCGATTAGCCCTGAAAAAAGCCTATTTCCTCAGATATATGGAATTTCACAGCCATGAATGCAGTGCATTAACCTGTAAGCATAAGCCCAGGGGCGCTAATAACTTTCCACTCTGGGGCCACTTGATCTTTAAACGAGGGAGGCACTTGCCAAGATCACGCTCGGAAATTAATACATCCCCGAAAAGGGCTCTTTTGGCCGCAGCGGTAGTGTGTGTGTTTTTCTCCCTCGATGGAGCTTGTGTGTGTGTTTAAAGAGGGGGCTGCCGTGACAGGTGGTATTTGGAGAGTGGTGTCGAGAGCCACAAAGGCAGGCGCTGGCCTCTGAGTGACAGGCCCCGCATTGCCGCAGCAAGCAATGCCAAGGCAGACACAAATGAGAAACAAAATTACGGTGTTATATTTCACCTCACATCTGACAGGCTTCTGAAGAGATGTGAAACTACCTCTCTCCCAAATGTACCACTACTATTAAGTGTGGGGCTGTGCTGAAAAATAAAAAAAATCTCTCATGAGATGGTTTTCCCTAACAGCGGGTTGTCAAAGGCAACATTCCATTCCAGTGCTGGAGTGCTTTAGGAAATGACTGAGTTAGGCCATTTACACACGGAACAACCAGCTGTAAAGGAGGAAATGAAAACTGGGGGTTTCACATGAAACACATTGTGGTGTAACTGCCTGCCTTACAGTCCACCTGGGTCTTGAGAATCACTGTACCTTCATACCTGTGGTATTTTTTGCAGAATCCTGTATATTTGGCCCTCATATCCTTTAACAGCAAGGTGGCGTTATCAAAAAGCTTTCTTCATATTCCAAGGCTGCTGATGGCAGGTTTAAGCTGCGGCAACTTGAGGAAAACTCCTGACTGTACACAGGGCACACTGACTAAGCACAGTCCCATTGGTCTACCTGTACAGAGAAGACTCTCTCTCTCTCTCTCTCTCTCTCGCTCTCTCTCTCTCTCTCTCTCTCTCTCTCTCTCTCCCTCTGCCACAAATCCAAGTACACAACTACAAACTGCCTCCTGGGATGACTACCTCCCACGCTCAGCCCTAGTAAAAGCACTGGGTAAATGTCCTTGCTGTTTTTTCTCCTCTCCTCTCCTTGCATGGAAAGGTACTGTCTGTCTGTCTGTCTGTCTGTCTGTCTGTCTGTCTGTCTGTCTGTCTGTCTGTCTGTCTGTCTGTCTGTCTGTCTGTCGCTACCGTGGTTAAATGCAAAGGCCTAATGAAGCCTCTGTGGTATTACACATCTGAAGCAGTGACTGCCCTTACACTAGAGAGGTGTGTGTGTGTGTGTGTGTGTGTGTGTGTGTGTGTGTGTGTGTGTGTGAAGCAGATACCATAGCTGTCCCTCAGCAGCTCAAATCAAATCAAATTGTATTGGTCACATGCGCCGAATACAACAGGTGTAGACTTTACTGTGAAATGCTTACTTCCGATCCCATTCTCAACAGTGCAGAGTTAAAAAGTACAGAAAATATTTGCTAAATAAAAAAGGAAATAATAACACAACTATAACGAGACAGGAGAAGGGCCTTGGTCAGGGAGGTGATGGTCACTCTGACAGAGCTCCAGAGTTCCTTTGTGGAAATGGGAGAACCTTCAAGAAGGACAACCATCTCTACAGCACTCCACCAATCAGGCCTTTATGGTAGAGTGGCCAGATGGAAGCCACCCCTCAGTAAAAGGCACATGACAGCCCGCTTGGAGTTTGCCAAAAGGCACCTAAAGGACTCTCAGACCATGAGAAACAAGATTCTCTGGTCTGATTAAGTCAAGATTGAACTCTTTGGCCTGAATGCCAAGTGTCACATCTGGAGGAAACCTGGCACCATCTCTACGGTGAAGCATGGTGGTGGCAGCATCATGCTGTGTGGATGTTTTTCAGCGGCAGGGACTGAGAGACTAGTCAGGTTTGAGGGAAAGATAAACAGAGAAAAGTATAGAGAGATCATTGATGAAAACCTGCTTCAGAGCGCTCAAGACCTCAGGCTGGGGCAAAGGTTCACCTTCCAACAAGACAACGACCGTAAGCACACAGCCAAGGCAACGCAGGAGTGGCTTCGGGACAAGTCTCTGAATGTCCTTGAGAGGCCCAGCTAGAGCCTGGACTTGAACCCGATCGAACATCTCTGGAGAGACCTGAAAATAGCTATGCAGCGGCGCTCCTCATCCAACCTGACAGAGCTTGAGAGGATCTGCTGAGAAGAATGGGAGAAACTCCCCAAGTACAGGTGTGCCAAGCTTGTAGCTGTAATTGCTGCCAAAGGTGCTTTGGGTCTGAATGCTTATGTAAATGTGATATTTCCGTTAATTTAAAAAAAAAACATTTCTATAAACCTGTTTTTGCTTTGTCATTATGGGGTATTGTGTGTAGATTGATGAGGGGGTAAAAAACGATTTAATCAATTTTAGAATAAGGCTGTAACGTAACAAAATGTTGAAAAAGTCAAAGGGTCTGAATACTTTCCGAATGCACTGATTATGTGGGTAGGGATAAAAGTGGCTTGACAATCAGGATATATAATAGAGTAGCAGCAACGTATGTAAAGTGTGTGAAAGTGTGTCTATGTGTGAGTGTGTGTGGCGTCAATATGCATGTGTGTGTGTGTGAGCGTATGTGTGTGTGTTTGTGTGTGTGTATGTTGGTGTGTCAGTCTAGTATGTGTGAGTGTGTGGGTAGAGTCTAGTGATTGTGCATATACCCAGTGCAAGAGAGTCAGTGCAAAATAATTAAGATAAATTAATAAATAATAAAGCGGGTCAATGCAAATGGTCCAGGTGGCCATTTGAGTAATTGTTCAGGAGTCTTATGGCTTGGGGGTAGAACCTGCTCAGGAGCCTTTTGGTCCTATACTTGGGGCTCTGGTACTGCTTGCCGTGCGGTAGCAGAGAGAACAGTCTATGACTTGGGTGGCTGGAGTCTTTAACAATTGTCGTGTCGTCTGCAAACTTAATGATGGTGTTGGAGTCGTGCGCTGCCACTCGGTTGTGGGTGAACAGGGAGTACAGGAGGGGACTGAGCACGCACCCGTGAGGGGCCCCCGTGTTGAGGGTCACCGTGTTGGATGTGTTGTTACCTATCCTCACCACCTGGGGGCGGCCCGTCAGGAAGTCCAGGATCCAGTTGCAGAGGGAGGTGTTCAGTCCCAGGCTCATAGTGATGAGCTTAGTGATGAGCTTAGTGATGAGCTTTGTGATGAGCTTGGAGGGCACTATGATGTTGAACGCTGAGCTGTGTCAGGGGGAAGGAGCCAGAGTTTTAGAGTAGATATGTCAACAACATACTTTAGATTTACTAAAGTGATTTAGTGTCCCCGGGAGGGATCCAGTCCTCATTTACTATTACACCTAGGTCTATAGGTCTATAGGTGTATTGGAGTCGACTAAAGGGTAATGGAAAAAAGCTTTTTTGATTACGAAAGCAATTTAAAGGGAAAAAACTATACAGTACAAAATCCATCTTAAATATTTTCAAAGACAGCTGTATAGATATAACTGGACATGGCTACTGTGGCACATTTGTAACATGGTCGCGTAGGTTTGGTTGAAGGTGTTTGTGTGCCTCTGGGCCAGTGATTTGGCAGAGTCAAGCCAGGGTTGGGCCAGGGTTTCATCAAAGGGCAATATCAAATGTGCTCTTTCCTGAACTTTAAGAGCACTTCAGGTCAGCCAGGAAAAAAACTAAACGGTCCTTTAAACATTTCCCAGTGCTGAAAGGAATTTTAAAGGAAAGACACGAAGAGAAAGGGAATGTTCAGAATTGTCATGCTCTCATTGAGATTCTAGACTGAGCACACCATAAAGAGATAACTGACAAGGTAGGACAGAATTGTCATGCTCTCATTGAGATTCTAGACTGAGCACACCATAAAGAGATAACTGACAAGGTAGGACAGAATTGTCATGCTCTCATTGAGATTCTAGACTGAGCACACCATAAAGAGATAACTGACAAGGTAGGACAGAATTGTCATGCTCTCATTGAGATTCTAGACTGAGCACACCATAAAGAGATAACTGACAAGGTAGGACAGAATTGTCATGCTCTCATTGAGATTCTAGACTGAGCACACCATAAAGAGATAACTGACAAGGTAGGACAGAATTGTCATGCTCTCATTGAGATTCTAGACTGAGCACACCATAAAGAGATAACTGACAAGGTAGGACAGAATTGTCATGCTCTCATTGAGATTCTAGACTGAGCACACCATAAAGAGATAACTGACAAGGTAGGACAGAATTGTCATGCTCTCATTGAGATTCTAGACTGAGCACACCATAAAGAGATAACTGACAAGGTAGGACAGAATTGTCATGCTCTCATTGAGATTCTAGACTGAGCACACCATAAAGAGATAACTGACAAGGTAGGACAGAATTGTCATGCTCTCATTGAGATTCTAGACTGAGCACACCATAAAGAGATAACTGACAAGGTAGGACAGAATTGTCATGCTCTCATTGAGATTCTAGACTGAGCACACCATAAAGAGATAACTGACAAGGTAGGACAGAATTGTCATGCTCTCATTGAGATTCTAGACTGAGCACACCATAAAGAGATAACTGACAAGGTAGGACAGAATTGTCATGCTCTCATTGAGATTCTAGACTGAGCACACCATAAAGAGATAACTGACAAGGTAGGACAGAATTGTCATGCTCTCATTGAGATTCTAGACTGAGCACACCATAAAGAGATAACTGACAAGGTAGGACAGAATTGTCATGCTCTCATTGAGATTCTAGACTGAGCACACCATAAAGAGATAACTGACAAGGTAGGACAGAATTGTCATGCTCTCATTGAGATTCTAGACTGAGCACACCATAAAGAGATAACTGACAAGGTAGGACAGGACTCAAAGACTGAAAGTGTTTCATATTAATATAAAGGCGGACGGGGCCATTCAACTCCAGCCCTGACAGACTGTGTTGCTAATAGAATCACTGGGCCATGAGAGCGTGTTTGAAGACACCTGCAGATTCCTCGCATTCCAGGGCTACAGCGGCAGGATGTTGCAACTTGCCAGATAAGACAAAGGAAGGAGGTATGTGAAATATGGATGCACTGTACTGTATTTGTGTCCTGAATGTTAGCGGAACTAATTAGAATGCATTTTTGAACCATGGCATCTTCGAATGGAATGAAGCTTCCACATAAAGAGCAGGTCTGCTATCTGGCCTTCAATACCAGCGCTTCAGATTCACTAGACAGACTAAAACTGGAACCATGAGGACAAAAGCTCTGAAGATGAAAGAGAAGGAAGAAGGGGGATGAGGAGGAGGTGGGAGTTGAGATGATTTAGTGGCTCCACCACTCCCCCTTTAGAGCCTGTACCAGCCCATCAGTTTTAATCAGTGTTTT